>NC_059208.1:15056166-15256166 GCF_020615455.1 Coregonus clupeaformis
GGTGGATAATCGAGTCCGTGAGCGAAGGAGGGAGAAGCAATGGGGCCCGTCCATCGATCAGCTTCTCAGGTTCCAGTCGGGTCGGGATTGGACCAGAATACGTCGATCATCGTCGTCCACCACACAGGATTAGTGGAGAGGTCCTGTCTCCCGATTCTGAACCAATGCAAGTAGGGCGGCACGGTTAACCAAGGAGGAACGCCAACTCAGACGTAGGACGAACTGTTGCCTCTACTGTGGTGGTTCGGGACATTACATCTCCACCTGTTCCCGGCGGTCGTCAAACTGCGCGGCTCGCTAAAGTTGGGAGGACTTTTAGCGAGCCAGTTTCGACCTCTCAATACCTCTGTCAGACCCCGTTTCCGGCTACCCTTGTGAACAGGAATCAGAGCTTAGCGATTAACGCTTTTATCGATTCAGGTGCCGATGGAAGCTTTCTTGATGCCGAGTTGGTGGAACAGCTGGGGCTTTCCAAGCGAGCAATTGCCGGAAGCCATTGAAGCGACCACTCTGAACGGCAGTAGTCTGGCACGTATCACGATGAGGACTGAACCGGTTAAGCTACTGTTGTCGGGAATCATTCGAGATGATTTCATTCTTCATTCTGCCGTCTTCCCATGTTCCTCTGGTCCTTGGATACCCCTGGCTGAAGGAACACAATCCCACGTTCGATTGGGTGACGGGCAAGGTAACGCAGTTGGAGCCTTGATTGTCATGCTAACTGTCTCAAGACTGCCTGTCCCCATTCGGTTCCCAGTCAGGTGATTGAGGCTAAACCCCCAGATTTGTCCCTGGTTCCCGAGACATATCACGATTTGGGGAAGTGTTCAGTAAGCAGAAGGCTCTGTCACTCCCTCCCCACCGACCATATGATTGTGCCATCAACCTGTTCCCTGGAGCTGTCTACCCCAAGGGAAGGTTATACAGTATCTCCCGCCCTGAACGTGAGGCTTTGGAGACCTACATCAAGGAGTCCCCTAGCTGCTGGTCTCGTTAGTTCCTCGTCATCACCCCTGGGGGCAGGATTCTTCTTTGTGGGTAAGAAGGATGGCTCTTCGACCCGTGTATTGATTATCGGGGTTGAATGACATCACGGTCAAGAACAAGTATCCCCTGCCCTTGATGAGTTCTGCCTTCGACTCCTTACAGGGTGCTACGGTGTTCACCAAGCTAGACCCACGCAATGCGTATCACATGGTCCCGGATCAGAGAGGGAGACGAGTGGTTGACGGGTTTCAATACACCGATGGGTCACTTCGAGTATCAGGTGATGCCGTTTCAAATCAAATCAAATCAAATTTTATTGGTCACATGCGCCGAATACAACAAGTGCAGACATTACAGTGAAATGCTTACTTACAGCCCTTAACCAACAGTGCGTTTATTTTAAACAAAAAAAGTAAGAATAAAACAACAACAAAAAAAAAAAAAGTGTTGAGAAAAACAAAGAGCAGAAGTAAAATAAAGTGACAGTAGGGAGGCTATATATACAGGGGGTAACGGTGCAGAGTCAATGTCGGGGGCACCGGCTAGTTGAGGTAGTTGAGGTAATATGTACATGTGGGTAGAGTTAAAGTGACTATGCATAAATACTTAACAGAGTAGCAGCAGCGTAAAAAGGATGGGGTGGGGGGGCAGTGCAAATAGTCCGGGTAGCCATGATTAGCTGTTCAGGAGTCTTATGGCTTGTGGGTAGAAGCTGTTGAGAAGTCTTTGGACCTAGACTTGGCACTCCGGTACCGCTACGTGCGGTAGCAGAGAGAACAGTCTATGACTAGGGTGGCTGGAGTCTTTGACAATTTTGAGGGCCTTCCTCTGACACCGCCTGGTATAGAGGTCTTGGATGGCAGGGAGCTTTGCCCCAGTGATGTACTGGGCCGTACGCACTACCCTCTGTTTGGACTGACCAATGCTCCAGCGGTATTCCAGAGTATGGTGAACGACGTCCTGAGAGATATGATCGGTCTCTTTGTGTTTGTTTACCTGGATGACATTCTGATCTTCTCGAAGGAACCTTCCGACCACGTCCAGCATGTCCGGCAGGTTCTGCAGCGATTGTTGGAGAATCGCCTGTTCGTGAAGGTCGAGAAGTGCGAGTTTCACGCCCACACGACATCCTTTCTCGGGTACATCATCTCCAGGGGGGAGATTAGGATGGACCAGGAGAAGGTTAGAGCGGTTCTGGAATGGGCTCAGCCCGGTACGAGATTGCAGCTCCAGAGATTTTTGGGGTTTGCGAATTTCTACCGCAGATTCATCCGGGGATTACAGCCGGTGGCCGCTCCGTTAACTGCCTTGACTTCCCAGTATCAGGAGCTTCAAGTGGAATCCGGAGGCGGATCGAGCGTTTCTGGATTTGAAGAGGCGATTCACCAACGCACCGATTCTCTCTCAACCGGACACGCCCGTCAGTTCGTCGTTGAAGTGGGACGCGTCTGATGTGGGAGTTGGCGCCATCCTGTCGCAGCGATGCTCCACGGACAGTAAACTCCATCCCTGCGCCTACTACTCTCGTCGCCTTTCGCCTGCGGAGAGGAATTACGATGTGGGTAACCGGGAGCTTCTCGCGGTGAAACTTGCCTTGGAGGAGTGGCGGCACTGGTTGGAGGGGGCGGAGCAACCGTTTATTGTCTGGACTGACCACAAGAATCTTGCTTACGTGCAATCGGCTAGACGTCTCAACTCCCGGCCAGGCCAGGTGGTCGTTGTTTTTCGGACGATTCAATTTTTTCCCTGACGTTCCGACCTGGATCTAAGAACGGCAAGGCGGACGCCTTGTCTCGGATGTTCTCCAAGACGGAGGAGAGTGGGTCCAAGACCGAGACAATTCTCCCCCGGAACTGCGTCGTGGGAGCTGTTAGGTGGAAGATTGAGGAGGAGGTGATGGCGGCCCCTTCGGACGCAGCCCGGTCCCGGTAACGGTCCACCCGGTCGGTTGTTTGTGCCTGAGTCGGTTCGTCCTGCGGTCCTCAAATGGTCCCACGCCAGCAAGATGGCTTGTCACCCTGGCGTGGCTCGGACGATGGCGTTTCTTCGCAGACGTTTTGGTGGCCTGCCATGGCCGAGGATACTCGGGGTTATGTTGCTGCCTGTCCAGTGTGTGCGCAGAATAAGAGTACCAATCGGCCCAGCTCTGGACTACTTCACCCCCTTCCTATTCCCCGGCGACCATGGTCGCATCTGGCCCTGGACTTTGTCACTGGGTTGCCCGCTTCTGAGGGGAACACGGTCGTTCTGACTATCGTGGACAGATTCAGCAAGTTCGCCCACTTTGTGCCAATTGCCAAGCTTCCCTCTGCCTCGGAGACGTCCGAGATCCTGGTTAGGGAGGTTTTCAGGGTCCACGGTTTGCCCAGTGATATCGTTTCCGACCGTGGCCCTCAGTTTACCTCTGCTGTCTGGAAGTCCTTCTGTTTGGCCATTGAGCTACAGTCAGTCTCACATCTGGTTTTCACCCCCAATCTAATGGTCAGGCGGGGAGAGCCAACCAGAAGATGGAATCCACGCTACGCTGCCTGGCCTCTTCCAACCCCACCTCCTGGGTCTCTCAGTTGCCTTGGGTTGAGTATGCCCACAATACTCTCCCTACATCTGCCACTGGGATGTCTCCCTTCCAGTGCCTGTATGGCTACCAACCTCCCTTGTTCCCTTCTCAGGAGAAGGAGCTCTCAGTGCCTTCTGTTCAGGCCCATATTCGCCGTTGCCACCGGACCTGGCATCGGGCCAGAAAGGCACTCCTTAGAGTTTCGGACCGGTATCAGCTCCAGGCGAATCGTCGCCGGATCCCCGCTCCCACCTATACCATCGGAGATAGGGGTCTGGTTGGCCACACGGGATCTTCCTTTACGGACTGAGTCTAGGAAGTTGTTACCGAAGTTCATTGGTCCGTTTGTGGTGGAGAAGGTGATCAATCCGGTGGCAGTTCGACTCAAACTCCCGAGGACGCTTAGAGTCCATCCCACCTTTCATGTCTCCTGCCTCAAGCCTGTTTTCCTCAGTCCTCTGTTGCCTCCTCCGCCTCCTCCTCCTCCTCCTCGGATGATCGGAGGTGGTCCTGCCTACACGGTGCGACGCATCATGGATTCCAGACGGCGGGGCCGGGGTTTCCAGTATCTCGTGGACTGGGAGGGTATGGTCCTGAAGAGAGGAGTTGGATTCCCGGCGACAGATCCTAGATGCTGACCTCATCCGTGACTTCTACCGCCTCCATCCTGGCGCTCCGGGGAGTCCGCCCGGTGGCGTCTGGTCCGGAGGGGGGGGTACTGTAACGATCCCGGCAGTCTGAGTCGGGTCCTGTCTGTGGACTAGTTTTTCTGCCCGTGATCTCCAGTTTCCGAGGGTTCTGGAACGCTCCGGGAGCTCTCTTGATTTCCGCACCTGCATCCCATCAGCAATCTGCACACCTGGTCCTGATCATCACCCTTCTTAGGCTCTGGCCTAACATCCATTCCCCTGCCGGATGCGTTAGCCATGAACATCACTCGTCCGGAACCTTCATCCAACCTCTGCCTGGTGGGCGGCTGCCGAGCCATGATTGGATCAACCACTGCACCCCCAACAACTAATCAACGCCGCCCGCTCTGTTCCCTGGATTATTCAGCATCACTCTTGACTTTGTAAATAAACACTCACCTTCGTTTCACTTACCTTGTCCTGGTCTGCTTCTGGGTTCTGGCTTTGTAACTCGTGACACAGGCTGAGCGCTCCACTTCCTCCAGCTCTGCTGTAATATAGTGCAGGGTATTCTCTAGGACACAGGCTGAGCGCTCCACTTCCTCCAGCTCTGCTGTAATATAGTGCAGGGTATTCTCTAGGACCCAGGCTGAGCGCTTCACTTCCTTCAGCTCTGCTGTAATATAGTGCAGGGTATTCTCTAGGACCCAGGCTGAGTGCTCCACTTCCTCCAGCTCTGCTGTAATATAGCGCAGAGTATTCTCTAGGACCCAGGCTGAGCGCTCCACTTCCTCCAGCTCTGCTGTAATATAGTGCAGGGTATTCTCTAGGACCAGGCTGAGTGCTCCACTTCCTCCAGCTCTGCTGTAATATAGTGCAGGGTATTCTCTAGGACCCAGGCTGAGCGCTCCACTTCCTCCAGCTCTGCTGTAATATAGTGCAGGGTATTCTCTAGGACCAGGCTGAGCGCTCCACTTCCTCCAGCTCTGCTGTAATATAGTGCAGGGAATTCTCTAGGACCCAGGCTGAGCGCTCCACTTCCTCCAGCTCTGCTGTAATATAGTGCAGGGTATTCTCTAGGATCCAGGCTGAGCGCTCCACTTCTCCAGCTCTGCTGTAATATAGTGCAGGGTATTCTCTAGGACCCAGGCTGAGCGCTCCACTTCCTCCAGCTCTGCTGTAATATAGTGCAGGGGTATTCTCTAAGACCCAGGCTGAGCGCTCCACTTCCTCCAGCTCTGCTGTAATATAGTGCAGGGTATTCTCTAGGACCCAGGCTGAGCGCTCCATTTCCTCCAGCTCTGCTGTAATATAGTGCAGGGTATTCTCTAGGATCCAGGCTGAGCGCTCCACTTCCTAAAGCTCTGCTGTAATATAGTGCAGGGTATTCTCTAGGACCCAGGCTGAGCGCTCCACTTCCTCCAGCTCTGCTGTAATATAGCGCAGAGTATTCTCTAGGACCCAGGCTGAGCGCTCCACTTCCTCCAGCTCTGCTGTAATATAGTGCAGGGTATTCTCTAGGACCCAGGCTGAGAGCTCCACTTCTCCAGCTCTGCTGTAATATAGTGCAGGGTATTCTCTAGGACCCAGGCTGAGAGCTCCACTTCCTCCAGCTCTGCTGTAATATAGTGCAGGGTATTCTCTAGGACCCAGGCTGAGCGCTCCATTTCCTCCAGCTCTGCTGTAATATAGTGCAGGGTATTCTCTAGGATCCAGGCTGAGCGCTCCACTTCCTCCAGCTCTGCTGTAATATAGTGCAGGGAATTTTCTAGGATCCAGGCTGAGCGCTCCACTTCCTCCAGCTCTGCTGTAATATAGTGCAGGGAATTCTCTAGGACCCAGGCTGAGCACTCCACTTCCTCCAGCTCTGCTGTAATATAGTGCAGGGTATTCTCTAGGATCCAGGCTGAGCGCTTCACTTCCTCCAGCTCTGCTGTAATATAGTGCAGGGTATTCTCTAGGACCCAGGCTGAGTGCTCCACTTCCTCCAGCTCTGCTGTAATATAGCGCAGAGTATTCTCTAGGACCCAGGCTGAGCGCTCCACTTCCTCCAGCTCTGCTGTAATATAGCGCAGAGTTTTCTCTAGGACCCAGGCTGAGTGCTCCACTTCCTCCAGCTCTGCTGTAATATAGCGCAGAGTATTCTCTAGGACCCAGGCTGAGCGCTCCACTTCCTCCAGCTCTGCTGTAATATAGCGCAGAGTATTCTCTAGGACCCAGGCTGAGCGTTCCACTTCCTCCAGCTCTGCTGTAATATAGTGCAGGGTATTCTCTAGGACCCAGGCTGAGAGCTCCACTTCCTCCAGGTCTGATGTAATATAGTGCAGGTTATTCTCTAGGACCCAGGCTGAGCGCTCCACTTCCTCCAGCTCTGCTGTAATATAGTGCAGGGTATTCTCTAGGACCCAGGCTGAGTGCTCCACTTCCTCCAGCTCTGCTGTAATATAGTGCAGGGTATTCTCTAGGATCCAGGTTGAGCGCACCACTTCCTCCAGCTCTGCTGTAATATAGTGCAGGGAATTCTCTAGGACCCAAGCTGAGCGCTCCACTTCCTCCAGCTCTGCTGTAATATAGTGCAGGGTATTCTCTAGGATCCAGGCTGAGCGCTCCACTTCTCCAGCTCTGCTGTAATATAGTGCAGGGAATTCTCTAGGACCCAGGCTGAGCGCTCCACTTCTCCAGCTCTGCTGTAATATAGTGCAGGTTATTCTCTAGGACCCAGTCTGAGAGCTCCACTTCCTCCAGCTCTGCTGTAATATAGTGCAGACTATTCTCTAGGACCCAGGTTGAGCGCTCCATTTCCTCCAGCTCTGCTGTAATATAGTGCAGGGTATTCTCTAGGATCCAGGCTGAGCGCTCCACTTCCCCCAGCTCTGCTGTAATATAGTGCAGGGAATTCTCTAGGACCCAAGCTGAGCGCTTCACTTCCTCCAGCTCTGCTGTAATATAGTGCAGGGTATTCTCTAGGATCCAGGCTGAGCGCTCCACTTCTCCAGCTCTGCTGTAATATAGTGCAGGGTATTCTCTAGGACCCAGGCTGAGCGCTCCACTTCCTCCAGCTCTGCTGTAATATAGTGCAGGGTATTCTCTAAGACCCAGGCTGAGCGCTCCACCTCCTCCAGCTCTGCTGTAATATAGCGCAGAGTATTCTCTAGGACCCAGGCTGAGCATTCCACTTCCTCCAGCTCTGCTGTAATATAGTGCAGGGTATTCTCTAGGACCCAGGCTGAGAGCTCCACTTCCTCCAGGTCTGCTGTAATATAGTGAAGGGTATTCTCTAGGACCCAGGCTGAGAGCTCCACTTCCTCCAGCTCTGCTGTAATATAGTGCAGGGTATTCTCTAGGACCCAGGCTGAGCGCTCCATTTCCTCCAGCTCTGCTGTAATATAGTGCAGGGTATTCTCTAGGATCCAGGCTGAGCGCTCCACTTCCTCCAGCTCTGCTGTAATATAGTGCAGGGAATTTTCTAGGATCCAGGCTGAGCGCTCCACTTCCTCCAGCTCTGCTGTAATATAGTGCAGGGAATTCTCTAGGACCCAGGCTGAGCACTCCACTTCCTCCAGCTCTGCTGTAATATAGTGCAGGGTATTCTCTAGGATCCAGGCTGGGCGCTTCACTTCCTCCAGCTCTGCTGTAATATAGTGCAGGGTATTCTCTAGGACCCAGGCTGAGTGCTCCACTTCCTCCAGCTCTGCTGTAATATAGCGCAGAGTATTCTCTAGGACCCAGGCTGAGCGCTCCACTTCCTCCAGCTCTGCTGTAATATAGCGCAGAGTATTCTCTAGGACCCAGGCTGAGTGCTCCACTTCCTCCAGCTCTGCTGTAATATAGCGCAGAGTATTCTCTAGGACCCAGGCTGAGCGCTCCACTTCCTCCAGCTCTGCTGTAATATAGCGCAGAGTATTCTCTAGGACCCAGGCTGAGCGTTCCACTTCCTCCAGCTCTGCTGTAATATAGTGCAGGGTATTCTCTAGGACCCAGGCTGAGAGCTCCACTTCCTCCAGGTCTGCTGTAATATAGTGCAGGTTATTCTCTAGGACCCAGGCTGAGCGCTCCATTTCCTCCAGCTCTGCTGTAATATAGTGCAGGGTATTCTCTAGGATCCAGGCTGAGTGCTCCACTTCCTCCAGCTCTGCTGTAATATAGTGCAGGGTATTCTCTAGGACCCAGGCTGAGCGCTCCACTTCCTCCAGCTCTGCTGTAATATAGTGCAGGGTATTCTCTAGGACCCAGGCTGAGCGCTCCACTTCCTCCAGCTCTGCTGTAATATAGTGCAGGGTATTCTCTAGGACCCAGGCTGAGTGCTCCACTTCCTCCAGCTCTGCTGTAATATAGTGCAGGGTATTCTCTAGGATCCAGGTTGAGCGCTCCACTTCCTCCAGCTCTGCTGTAATATAGTGCAGGGAATTTCCTAGGACCCAAGCTGAGCGCTCCACTTCCTCCAGCTCTGCTGTAATATAGTGCAGGATATTCTCTAGGATCCAGGCTGAGCGCTCCACTTCTCCAGCTCTGCTGTAATATAGTGCAGGGAATTCTCTAGGACCCAGGCTGAGCGCTCCACTTCTCCAGCTCTGCTGTAATATAGTGCAGGTTATTCTCTAGGACCCAGTCTGAGAGCTCCACTTCCTCCAGCTCTGCTGTAATATAGTGCAGAGTATTCTCTAGGACCCAGGCTGAGCGCTCCATTTCCTCCAGCTCTGCTGTAATATAGTGCAGGGTATTCTCTAGGACCCAGGCTGAGCGCTCCACTTCCTCCAGCTCTGCTGTAATATAGTGCAGGGAATTCTCTAGGACCCAAGCTGAGCGCTTCACTTCCTCCAGCTCTGCTGTAATATAGTGCAGGGTATTCTCTAGGATCCAGGCTGAGCGCTCCACTTCTCCAGCTCTGCTGTAATATAGTGCAGGGTATTCTCTAGGACCCAGGCTGAGCGCTCCACTTCCTCCAGCTCTGCTGTAATATAGTGCAGGGTATTCTCTAAGACCCAGGCTGAGCGCTCCACCTCCTCCAGCTCTGCTGTAATATAGTGCAGGGTATTCTCTAGGACCCAGGCTGAGCGCTCCATTTCCTCCAGCTCTGCTGTAATATAGTGCAGGGTATTCTCTAGGATCCAGGCTGAGCGCTCCACTTCCTAAAGCTCTGCTGTAATATAGTGCAGGGTATTCTCTAGGACCCAGGCTGAGCGCTCCACTTCCTCCAGCTCTGCTGTAATATAGCGCAGAGTATTCTCTAGGACCCAGGCTGAGCATTCCACTTCCTCCAGCTCTGCTGTAATATAGTGCAGGGTATTCTCTAGGACCCAGGCTGAGAGCTCCACTTCCTCCAGGTCTGCTGTAATATAGTGAAGGGTATTCTCTAGGACCCAGGCTGAGAGCTCCACTTCCTCCAGCTCTGCTGTAATATAGTGCAGGGTATTCTCTAGGACCCAGGCTGAGCGCTCCATTTCCTCCAGCTCTGCTGTAATATAGTGCAGGGTATTCTCTAGGATCCAGGCTGAGCGCTCCACTTCCTCCAGCTCTGCTGTAATATAGTGCAGGGAATTTTCTAGGATCCAGGCTGAGCGCTCCACTTCCTCCAGCTCTGCTGTAATATAGTGCAGGGAATTCTCTAGGACCCAGGCTGAGCACTCCACTTCCTCCAGCTCTGCTGTAATATAGTGCAGGGTATTCTCTAGGATCCAGGCTGAGCGCTCCAATTCTCCAGCTCTGCTGTAATATAGTGCAGGGTATTCTCTAGGACCCAGGCTGAGCGCTCCACTTCCTCCAGCTCTGCTGTAATATAGTGCAGGGTATTCTCTAGGACCCAGGCTGAGCGCTCCACTTCCTCCAGCTCTGCTGTAATATAGTGCAGGGTATTCTCTAGGATCCAGGCTGAGCGCTCCACTTCTCCAGCTCTGCTGTAATATAGTGCAGGGTATTCTCTAGGACCCAGGCTGAGCGCTCCACTTCCTCCAGCTCTGCTGTAATATAGTGCAGGGTATTCTCTAAGACCCAGGCTGAGCGCTCCACCTCCTCCAGCTCTGCTGTAATATAGTGCAGGGTATTCTCTAGGACCCAGGCTGAGCGCTCCATTTCCTCCAGCTCTGCTGTAATATAGTGCAGGGTATTCTCTAGGATCCAGGCTGAGCGCTCCACTTCCTAAAGCTCTGCTGTAATATAGTGCAGGGTATTCTCTAGGACCCAGGCTGAGCGCTCCACTTCCTCCAGCTCTGCTGTAATATAGCGCAGAGTATTCTCTAGGACCCAGGCTGAGCATTCCACTTCCTCCAGCTCTGCTGTAATATAGTGCAGGGTATTCTCTAGGACCCAGGCTGAGAGCTCCACTTCCTCCAGGTCTGCTGTAATATAGTGAAGGGTATTCTCTAGGACCCAGGCTGAGAGCTCCACTTCCTCCAGCTCTGCTGTAATATAGTGCAGGGTATTCTCTAGGACCCAGGCTGAGCGCTCCATTTCCTCCAGCTCTGCTGTAATATAGTGCAGGGTATTCTCTAGGATCCAGGCTGAGCGCTCCACTTCCTCCAGCTCTGCTGTAATATAGTGCAGGGAATTTTCTAGGATCCAGGCTGAGCGCTCCACTTCCTCCAGCTCTGCTGTAATATAGTGCAGGGAATTCTCTAGGACCCAGGCTGAGCACTCCACTTCCTCCAGCTCTGCTGTAATATAGTGCAGGGTATTCTCTAGGATCCAGGCTGAGCGCTCCAATTCTCCAGCTCTGCTGTAATATAGTGCAGGGTATTCTCTAGGATCCAGGCTGAGCGCTCCACTTCCTCCAGCTCTGCTGTAATATAGTGCAGGGTATTCTCTAGGACCCAGGCTGAGCGCTCCACTTCCTCCAGCTCTGCTGTAATATAGTGCAGGGTATTCTCTAGGACCCAGGCTGAGCGCTCCATTTCCTCCAGCTCTGCTGTAATATATTGCAGGTTATTTTCTAGGATCCAGGCTGAGCGCCCACTTCCTACAGCTCTGCTGTAATATAGTGCAGGGTATTCTCTAGGACCCAGGCTGAGTGCTCCACTTCCTCCAGCTCTGCTGCAATATAGTGCAGGGTATTCTCTAGGAACCAGTCTGAGTGCTCCACTTCCTCCAGCTCTGCTGTAATATAGTGCAGGGTATTCTCTAGGACCCAGGCTGAGCGCTCCACTTCCTCCAGCTCTGCTGTAATATAGTGCAGGGTATTCTCTAGGACCCAGGCTGAGTGCTCCACTTCCTCCAACTCTGCTGTAATATATTTTTACATTTACATCATTTAGCAGACACTCTTATCCAGAGAGACTTACAAATTGGTTCATTCAACTTACGATAGCCAGTGGGACAACCACCTTATTTTTATTTATATGTTTTGTATATTTTTTTGTTTGTTTTTGTTATCTTAAATTTTTTTTTAATATATATATTTTTAATGGGGGGTGGGGGAAGAAGGATTACTTTATACTATTCCAGGTATTCCTTAAAGAGGTTGGGTTTCAAGTGTCTCCGGAAGGTGGTCAGTGACTCCACTGTCCTGGCGTCGTGAGGGAGCTTGTTCCACCGTTGGGGTGCCAGAGCAGCGAATAGCTTTGACTGGGCTGAGCGGGAACTGTGCTTCTGTAGAGGTAGGGGAGCTAGCAGGCCAGAGGTGGATGAACGTAGTGCCCTCGTTTAGGTGTAGGGTCTGATCAGAGTCTGGAGGTAAGGAGGTGCCGTTCCCCTCACAGCTCCGTAGGCAAGCACCATGGTCTTGTAGTAGATGCAAGCCTCAACTGGAAGCCAGTGGAGTGTGCGGAGGAGCGGGGTGACATGAGAGAACTTGGGAAGGTTGAACACCAGACGGGCTGCAGCGTTCTGGATAACGCTGCAGCCCGTCTATCTGTATTCTGTAGGACCCAGGCTGAGCGCTCCACTTCCTCCAGCTCTGCTGTAATATAGTGCAGGGTATTCTCTAGGACCCAGGCTGAGCGCTCCACTTCCTCCAGCTCTGCTGTAATATAGTGCAGGGTATTCTCTAGGACCCAGGCAGAGCGCTCCACTTCCTCCAGGTCTGCTGTAATATAGTGCAGGGTATTCTCTATGACCCAGGCTGAGCGCTCCACTTCCTCCAGCTCTGCTGTAATATAGTGCAGGGTATTCTCTAGGACCCAGGCTGAGCGCTCCACTTCCTCCAGCTCTACTGTAATATACTGCAGGGTATTCTCTAGGACCCAGGCTGAGCGCTCCACTTCCTCCAGCTCCGCTGTAATATATATTTCCTGCCAGGGACCATTGTCCAGTTTCTGGGGGACTGTATGTGGCGGTGCCGGCTGTACAGTTAAATGTGCATGTTAACATCTATACACTATACCACGCCACGGCACCCTGGAGTTGAGATGTTAACACCACACTATACCACGCCACGGCACCCTGGAGTTGAGATGTTAACACCACACTATACCACGCCACGGCACCATGGAGTTGAGATGTTAACACCACACTATACCACGCCACGGCAACCTGGAGTTGAGATGTTAACACCACACTGTACCACGCCACGGCACCCTGGAGTTGAGATGTTAACACCACACTGTACCACGCCACGGCACCCTGGAGTTGAGATGTTTAGCCTTAGTCATTCATCACTGTCTCCTCATTGTGTCCTCCAGTCCTTGCTGACTGGTACTGGTAAGAGCAGCTCCTGGGCCTGTGCTGAAGCCCGGGCCCATATTCATAAAGCCTCTCAGAATAGGAGTGCTGATCTAGGATCAATGTTGTCTTTTGGCGACCTGATCCTACATCAGCACTCCTATTCTGAGAGGCTTTATGAATATGGGCCCGGGCTTCTCCCTTGGTGAGTAGGCTACCCGAGCTCCTGCTGGAAGGCGACAGGCGGACAATCAAACTCGGGCACCTGCTTCCCTCCCTCGATCCCTCTCGGCCAGTCAGCCACGTTCCCTCCCGGCTGGCCAGTGAGTAGGCCACGCTGAGCAGTAGTTAACAGGCTGAGGAGAGCGGTAAATGGTGCTGGTAAAACACTACAGGAACAAAGTCCTGAGCAGGCTGCCAGACATGACGGCTTTAAAAGACCACAGCTGCTCTTTTGGGTTCTACTGGCTTCTACTGGCCTGGCTGGTACCATTTGGAGAAATGGAGGGGTGGAGGGGTGGAGGGGTGGAGATATGGAGGGGTGGAGAGATGGAGAGATGGAGGGGTGGAGAGATGGAGGGGTGGAGAGATGGAGGGGTGGAGATATGGAGGGGTGGAGAGATGGAAGGGTGGAGGGGTGGAGAGATGGAGGGGTAGAGAGATGGGGGAGTGGAGAGATGAAGGGATGGAGGGTTGGAGAGATGGAGGGGTGGAGGGGTGGAGGGGTGGAGGGGTGGAGGAGTGGAGAGATGGAGGGGTGGAGGGGGTGGAGGGTTTGAGGGTGGAGGGGTGGAGGATTGGAGAGATGGAGGGGTGGAGGGGTGGAGGGTTGGAGGGGTGGAGGAGTGGAGAGATGGAGGGGTGGAGAGATGGAGGGGTGGAGGAGTGGAGATATGGAGGGGTGGAGATATGGAGAGATGGAGGGGTGGAGATATGGAGGGGGTGAGGGGTGGAGAGATGGAGGGGTGGAGAGATGGAGGGGTGGAGAGATGAAGGGGTGGAGGGGTGGAGGAGTGGAGGGGTGGAGAGATGGAGGGGTGGAGATATGGAGAGATGGAGGGGTGGAGATATGAAGGAGTGGAGAGATGGAGGAGTGGATAGATGAAGGGATGGAGGGGTGGAGAGTTGGAGGGATGGAGGGGTGGAGAGATGGAGAGATGGAGGGGCGGAGAGATGGAGGGGCGGAGAGCTGATTAGGCATGAAGGGGAATGGAGTCATATGAGTAGAATAGGGTTACTGGTCCTTTACAACCCTTTAACTCAGTGGTTCCCAAACTTGGGGTCCCCTGAGAAAAACTGTAATCTTATCAAAGAAATAAAGGAAGTGTTTTCTCTTCAAATGGGTATAGTTAGAACCTTTACACAATTAGAAGGCACTTTCATGTCCTTATTATGTCAGGACAGCCTGCGGGACCTACAATTGAGTGAATATGAACACAACGTTAATTAGGGAATGTCATTTTTTCAAGTGGGGTTCCCTGCATTTTCTAGCGTCAATTTGGGGTCGTGAGCAGGAAAGTTTGTATAGGTGGTGCATAGACTATTTCAGTCTATTTGGACATGTCATCCAATGTTTCTGTTGTTGTTGTTGTTGTTGACTGAAGGGGAATGCCACAAAGGTTGTTGCTCCTCATTGGCTTGGCACTCATTGAGAATATTGGGAGTGCACATATTTTACATGTGTGAAACATGACTGCTGCTGGCACAGTGAGAGGTTTGTCATCACTAAAACACTTCACCCTCTGACTTATTTTCTCTTCATGAAGTGCCAGCTGTAGAGGAGATGGAGAGGAGGCTCACACAGAGACAGGAAATGGTTTTCCACTTTAGAAAGGAGAGCAGATCCTGACGGTGTTACTAGAAAGACCCTGGGCTGGGAGAGAGCTGAGGGAAGTCTGAAGGCTGATAGAGGAACTCACTGTTGTTGATGACTGACTGTTATCAACACAAGGCTAGCTTTACACTTGGTGTTGGTGTCCTCTATCAGGAGGACTTCATAACTCATAATAATGCATTCATAAGCAGTACAACTTGTGGTTGTTGACAAGCATTTATGAGATGCCTATGAACTGCTTATGAATGCGTTATGTCTGGGTTATGAATGTGTTATGAAGTCCTTATGTCAAACCCACTCAGCCCAGGAGTGTATCCTCCTATCAGAAAGAACTGAACCAGAGCATGTTTCCCTGCAGTAGTTAGATACTATAAATACTCTGCTAGCTGTGTGGCTGTGGTTCCAGGCTTGTTGCTCCTCTGCCTCTCATTTTCCTCCCAGTCTTTGAACTGAAATAACATTTATAAATGGACTCCTGTGTTTTTTAGATAGCATTCTGTTCCAGAGCCGTTTGGCTCAATGGATTTAACAGACGTAGCAGTAGCCAAGTATAATCTACAGAGGCAGAAGATTTAGGAGACTGCCTGCATCCTCTCTCTCTCTCATCAGCCTCTTTTAATCACAAACCATCCCTGTCCTGCGTGTGTGTGTGTCTGTGTGTGTGTGTCTGTGCGTGTGTGTGTGTGTGTGTGTGTGTTTGTGTGTGTGTGTGCATGCCTGCGTGTAAGCCCAGGGCTTTTTCTACAGAATTTATTACAGCAACTCATATTCACAGCTTGCAGCCAGGGAACTAAAATCAGCCTTTTCAGAATCACCAATAATAACCTGCTTCTGGGTAACATTGTTTACAGTCAAACTCTTGGACAGGAAATGTTGTTTTACAAACTTCTACTTAGCTTTAAAAGTGTATTTGTGCTTTTAACAGGGTTCAGGCTGTTAACGACGTAGGGGTGAGAGTGAAGTTATTAGTCCTGTGAGGCTGTGTGCTGGACGGCTGGTCACAGCAGGCTTCACCGTGTATCCTTGATAGTGCACTACTTTTGAGGGCCCTGGTCAAAAGTAGTACACTATAAAAGGGGAAAGGGTGCCATTTGGGACGCAGTCCGTGGGCAGTGGTGGGGAGCTCCCAATGACCTGTTCAATACCAATACAGGGGAAGTTGGCCATAGCCATGGTGTTTGAAGGAGATGGGGTGGACAAGTCTCTGCTGTAGTGGACACTAAGTGTTGTTGCACTGCGTTCTGTTTGATGGCAGCGGGTGGAAGACTCAGCACAGAGTAATAGCCTGTTAGATTGGTGCCTTGGTTCTGGTCAAATACTCCACCTATCATTTGAGAAAAGACTGAGTGCAGTATTTCTCATATATTAAAAGTAAATATGCACACTAAAATACAGAGAGAATGAAAAACAGCTTCTATCTCAAGGCCATCAGACTGTTAAATAGCCATCACTAGCACATTAGAGGCTGCTGCTGCCTATTGAAATTACTGGCCACTTTAAGAAATGGAACACTAGTCACTTTAATAATGTTTACATATCTTGCACTACTCACCTCATATGTATTTACTGTATTCTATAATATTCTACTGTATCTTAGTCCATGCCGCTCTGACAGTGCTTGTCCATATATGTATATATTCTTAAATTCCATTCCTTACTTAGATTTGTGTGTATTGGGTATATGTTGTGAAATTGTTAGATATTACTTGTTAGATATTACTGCACTGTCGGAGCTAGAAGCACAAGCATTTCGCTACACCCGCAATGACATCTGCTAAACACGTGTATGTGACAAATACACCACCTCAAGCTGAACCTCGGCAAGACGGAGCTGCTCTTCCTCCCAGGGAAGGACTGCCCGCTCCATGATCGGCCATCACGGTTGACAACTCCATTGTGTCCTCCTCCCAGAGTGCAAAGAGCCTTGTCGTGACCCTGGACAACACCCTGTCGTTCTCCGCTAACATCAAGGCGCTGACCCGATCCTGCAGGTTCATGCTCTACAACATTCGGAGAGTACGACCCTGCCTTACACAGGAAGCGGCACAGGTCCTAATCCAGGCACTTGTCATCTCCCGTCTGGATTACTGCAACTCGCTGTTGGCTGGCCTCCCTGCCTGTGCCATGAAACCCCTACAACTTATCCAGAACGCCGCAGCCCGTCAGGTGTTCGACCTTCCCAAGTTCTCTCATGTCACCCCGCTCCTCCGCACACTCCACTGGCTTCCAGTTGAGGCTTGCATCTACTACAAGACCATAGTGCTTGCCTACGGAGCTGTGAGGGGAACGGCACCTCCTTACCTTCAGACTCTGATCAGACCCTACACCTAAACGAGGGCACTACGTTCATCCACCTCTGGCCTGCTAGCTCCCCTACCACTACGAAAGCACAGTTCCCGCTCAGCCCAGTCAAAGCTATTTGCTGCTCTGGCACCCCAATGGTGGAACAAGCTCCTCCACGATGCCAGGACAGTGGAGTCACTGACCACCTTCCGGAGACACTTGAAACCCTACCTCTTTAAGGAATACCTGGAATAGTATAAAGTAACCCTTCTACCCCTCCCTACCCCCCCATAAAAAATAAAAAATAAAAAATTAAATAAAAGTGGTTGTCCCACTGGCTATCATAAGTTGAATGCACCAATTTGTAAGTCACTCTGGATAAGAGCGTCTGCTAAATGATGTAAATGTAAATGTAAATAAAATTTGATTTGATTTGATTTAAAATGCTAGCTGTTGTCTGAGGGATGAATCCTATCTCTCACTTAAGACAGATTTTTACTTATCAGATTTTGACATCAATGCATGACTAAGTAGAAATGTGACTTAAGTGAAAGTTAGGATTGGTCCCTGAATGGTGTAGTGAATCGGTCCCTCCTCACCATTAGGTAGCCAAGTGAAAGTTAGGATTTGTCCCTGAATGGTTTAGTGCATCGGTCATTTAGAAGAGCACATATTTATCATGTGGTTTTCCTCTCAAAGAGTCAATAATGACAACAGCTATAGAAATACACCTTCTTCTTAGTCACGTGGCTACCCATTAGTATACAGGCCTATTATGACGACTCATACTGTCACAGACAGAGAAATCATTGTGTGTCTTAAATGGCATCCTATTCTATGGGCCATGGTCAGAGTAGTGCACTATATAGGGTGCCATTAGGGATGCAGCCGTTATCTTGTGGTGGAGCTGCTAGCCGTCAGGGTGATGGATGGAAGAGGTGTGTGCCAGGATTATGTTTTATGAATGTTAGAGGGCTCCAGGGTCATTCTCCCAAGCACATAATCCACGTTGAAGCGCTTAGCTGGATGAACCAGCGTTTATTAAACACCTAGGAGAGACCATAGTTGACCTGGGGCTTGGTATTGTTACTAACCATTCATCTAACTAGGTTTAATACACAATTTTTTTAGTTCTCTCTCTCTCTCTCTCTCTCTCTCTCTCTCTCTCTCTCTCTCTCTCTCTCTCTCTCTCTCTCTCTCTCTCTCTCTCTCTCTCTCTCTCTCTCTCTCTCTCTCTCTCTCTCTCTCTCTCTCTCTCTCTCTCTCTCTCTCTCTCTCTCTCTCGCTCTCTCTCTCTCTCTCTCTCTCTCCCTCTCTCTCTCTCTCTCTCTCTCTCCTTCTCTCTCTCTCTCTCTCTCTCTCACTCTCTCTCTCTCTCCAGCGGTTTTACATTGTACCGCCTAAAATGGCCCTCAAACTCCCAATTCATTATATACATCAAATAAAAATCCATATTGTTACAGATTCATAATTCTTTACAAAGCCATCTGCGACACCCTTTAAAAGTGGTGTCATCATTAGTCCTGCTCTATCTCTGTATTTGTCCTAACCCTTACCCTTTCTGTCAAAGTGAAAAAAGGTAATATATTTTTGGCAATATGTTTTAGATTTGATGGTACACGTGGGAACTGCCTATAAATGGAGGGGTATTGATTTCACATGTGGAGGATTTAGAGCAGCAGGCTGACTCCAGAGAGAGCAGAGCAGAGCAGGGAAGAGGGTAGGACCTTCCTCTCCTCTCCCCAGGCCTATACCCCTGGCCTACACCTCAGCCCCTGGCCTATACCCCAGGCCTATACCCCAGGCCTATACCCCAGCCCTATACCCCAGTCCTATACCTCAGCCCCAGCCCTATACCCCAGCCCTATACCCCAGGCCCAGCCCTATACCCCAGGCCTGTACCCCAGCCCCAGCCCTATACCCCAGCCCTATACCCCAGGCCCAGCCCTATACCCCAGCCCTATACCCCAGCTCCAGCCATAGTCCCAACCCCAGCCTCAGCCCCAGTCCGGCCCCAGCCCCAGTGCTATACCCCAGCCCCAGTCTCAGCCCGGCCCTCTCCTCTCCAGGGATGATGTGCTCAGGGTTGCTCAGAGTCTGGGAGCCATTAAAAACACTATAAAAGTTCCACATCCACAATTATTCAGACTTCAAGATTTATAAATCTCCTCTAAATGCTTATGGTGGATATATTACTGGGTTGATTGCAGACTTTAACAGATTTTGGTCCGGTAGATGAGGCAGTGTATGACCTGATGGGGTCAGCGCTCTACAGAACCAGGCAGAGGGGTAACAGCTAGTTCTCAGCTCCTGCTGCAGGCAGCGACCTGATGGGGTCAGCCAGAGGGGTAACCAGCCAGAGGGGTAACCAGCCAGAGGGGTAACCAGTCAGAGGGGTAACCAGCCAGAGGGGTAACCAGCCAGAGGGGTAACAGCTAGTTCTCAGCTCCTGCTGCAGGCAGTGACCTGATGGGGTCAGCCAGAGGGGTAACCAGCCAGAGGGGTAACCAGCCAGAGGGGTAACCAGTCAGAGGGGTAACCAGCCAGAGGGGTAACCAGCCAGAGGGGTAACCAGCCAGAGGGGTAACCAGCCAGAGGGGTAACCAGCCAGAGGGGTAACCAGCCAGAGGGGTAACCAGCCAGAGGGGTAACCAGCCAGAGGGGTAACCAGTCAGAGGGGTAACCAGCCAGAGGGGTAACCAGCCAGAGGGGTAACCAGCCAGAGGGGTAACCAGCCAGAGGGGTAACCAGCCAGAGGGGTAACCAGCCAGAGGGGTAACCAGCCAGAGGGGTAACAGGCAGCCTGCCCATGTCAAATAAAGACATTGAAAGGCTTAGATCTTCTACAACATCCTCATGTCATCTGAGGTCACTCTGCTAGTAATGTGGGGACATTAAGTGTTTCCCAGACAACGTTGTAACAACTATTTACTACCTCCTCTTGGTCCCCATTGGGACATGAGGCCACAACAAGCTCCCTCCACTGCTTTCTGTCCTTGGCAACAAGTTGTGCTTCGCTCCAACAATGTTTTACTGTAGTTTTCCTGCTGGATCCAGTCAGTGGGTCTGGGATAGGCCTGGAGAACTGAGGTTATGTCCCAAATTGCACCCTATTTCCTATATAGTGCACTACTTTTGACGAGGGCTCCCATAGGGCTGTGGTCTAAAGTAGTGCATCTAGAGATTAGGGTGCAATTTGGGACGCGGCCTGGGACTGTTCACACTCCGCTCTGCATGGCTAATTACTGTGTTTGAATTTGCTGTTGGTTCGTTGTACAGGTATATCTGGGACCGACTGGCTGACTGGCTGGCTGGCTGACCGACTGGCTGACTGGCTGACTGGCTGACTGACCGACTGGCTGACTGGCTGGCTGGCTGACTGACTGACTGACTGGCTGACTGGCTGACTGGCTGACTGGCTGACTGGCTGGCTGACCGACTGGCTGACTGGTTGACTGACCGACTGGCTGACTGGCTGGCTGACCGACTGGCTGACTGGCTGACTGACCGACTGGTTGACTGGCTGACTGACCGACTGGTTGACTGGCTGACTGACCGACTGGCTGACTAGCTGGCTGACCGACTGGCTGACTGGCTGACTGACCGACTGGCTGACTGGCTGGCTGACCGACTGGCTGACTGGCTGACTGACCGACTGGCTGACTGGCTGGCTGACCGACTGGCTGACTGGCTGGCTGACCGACTGGCTGACTGGCTGACTGACCGACTGGCTGACTGATGACTGGCTGGCTGTTTCCCCAGTCAACAGACCTTGACAAAATGACCGCAGGGAGGAAGCAGAGCTAACTGGTCTCCATTACTGCAGCCTGCAGTCACACAGGACTAATCATCTCCATGATCCAGCTCCACCAATGCAGCTGGGGAGCATCTGACATGCAGTGGCATAGCTGCAGTCTGGACCTATTGCATTAGAGGATCATAGGATTATAATGTTAGGTGAGGTTAACAGGTGTAAACCCAGGTAGCATCCTAACTATCTGGATTATAATGTTAGGTGAAGTTAACAGGTGTAAACCCAGGTAGCATCCTAACTATCTGGATTATAATGTTAGGTGAGGTTAACAGGTGTAAACCCAGGTAGCATCCTGACTATCTGGATTATAATGTTAGGTGAGGTTAACAGGTGTAAACCCAGGTAGCATCCTGACTATCTGGATTATAATGTTAGGTGAGGTTAACAGGTGTAAACCCAGGTAGCATCCTGACTATCTGGATTACCCCGGCAAATTCAGCTGCTACTTCACCTAGAATAGGTGTACAGAAATAATGGCAGAGATGGCAAAGATTAATTGTTCTTTATATCAATATATTCAATTCTATTGAAGTGCATGTACTGTAGATGTAATACCGAAGACATACAGTAGACAGTTGTGTGCCTTTCCAAGTCATGTCCAATCAATTGCATTTACCATAGGTGGACTCCAATCAAGTTGTAGAAACACCTCAAGGATGATCAATGGAAACAGGATGCACCTGAGCTCAATTTAGAGTCTCATAGCAAAGGGTCTGAATACTTATGTAAATAAGGTATTTCTGTTTTTTATTTGTAATACATTTCCTAAACGTTTTCACTTTGTCATTATGGGGTATTGTGTGTAGATTGATGAGGAAAAAGTTTAATTTAATCAATTTCAAATAAGGCTGTAACGTAACAAAATGTGAAAAAGTGAAGGGGTCTGAATACTTTCCGAATGCACTGTATAGTGTTATTCGTACTGTTAAGTACATTAAGACATATAGGGTTATTTTTCTACTGTTAAGTACATTAAGACATATAGGGTTATTCCTACTGTTAAGTACACTACCAGTCAAAAGTTTGGACACACCTACTCATTCAAGGGTTTTTCTTTATTTTTACTATTTTCTACATTGTAGAATAATAGTTAAGACATCAAAACTATGAAATAATAAAATGGAATCATTTAGTAACCAAAAAAGTGTAAAACAAATCAAAATATATTTTATATTTGAGATTCTTCAAATAGCCACCCTTTGCCTTGATGACAGCTTTGCACACTCTTGGCATTCTCTCAACCAGCTTCATGAGGTAGTCACCTGGAATGCATTTCAATTAACAGGTGTGCCTTCTTAAAAGTACATTTGTGGAATTTCTTTCCTTCTTAATGCGTTTCAGCCAATCAGTTGTGTTGTGACAAGGTAGGGGGGTATACAGAAGATGGCCCTATTTGGTAAAAGGCCAAGTCCATATTATGGCAAGAGCAGCTCAAATAAGCAAAGAGACACAACAGTCCATTATTACTTTAAGACATGAAAGTCAGTCAATACGGACAATTTCAAGAACTTTGAACGTTTCTTTAAGTGCAGTCGCAAAAACCATCAAGCGCTATGATAAAACTGGCTCTCATGAGGACTGCCACAGGAATGGAAGACCCAGAGTTACCTCTGCTGCAGAGGATAAGTTCATTAAAGTTACCAGCCTCAGAAATTGCAGCCCAAATAAATGCTTCACAGAGTTGAAGTAATAGACACATCTCAACATCCACTGTTCAGAGGAGACTGCGTGAATCAGGCCTTCATGGTCGAATTGCTGCAAAGAAACCACCACTAAAGGACACCAATAAGAAGAAGAGACTTGCTTAGGCCAAGAAACACGAGTAATAGACATTAGACCGGTGGAGATTTGTCCTTTGGTCTAGTGTCTTTGTGAGATGTGGTGTGGGTGAACGGATGATCTCAACATGTGTAGTTCCCACCGTAAAGCATGTAGGAGGAGGTGTTATGGTGCTTTGCTGGTGACACTGTCTGTGATTTATTTAGAATTCGATGCACACTTAACCAGCATGGCTACCACAACATTCTGCAGCGATACGTCATCCCATCTTGTTTGGGCTTAGTGGGACTATCATTTGTTTTTCAACAGGACCAATGACCCAACACACCTCCAGGCTGTGTAAGGGCTATTTGACCAAGAAGGAGAGAAGTGATGGAGTGCTGCATCAGATGACCTGGCAACCCAATTGAGATGGTTTGGGATGAGTCGGACCGCAGAGTGAAGGAAAAGCAGCCAACAAGTGCTCAGCATATGTGGGAACTCCTTCAAGACCATTGGAAAAGCATTCCAGGTGAAGCTGGTTGAGAGAATGCCAAGAGTGTGCAAAGATGTCATCAAGGCAAAGGGTGGCTATTTGAAGAATCTCAAATATAAATGTGGTTACTACATGATTCCATATGTGTTATTTCATAGTTCTGATGTCTTCACTATTATTCTACAATATAGAAAATAGTCAAAATAAAGAAAAACCCTTGAATGAGTAGGTGTGTCCAAACTTTTGACTGGTACTGTACATTAAGACATATAGGGTTATTTCTAAGGTTAAGGACATTAAGACATATAGGGTATTCCTACTGTTAAGTACATTAAGACATATACGGTTATTTCTACTGTTAAGTACATTAAGACATATACGGTTATTTCTACTGTTAAGTACATTAAGACATATAGGGTATTCCTACTGTTAAGTACATTAAGACATATAGGGTTATTTCTACTGTTAAGTACATTAAGACATATAGGGTTATTTCTACTGTTAAGGACATTAAGACACTAGAGAACATAACAAAGTAAGTGAGAACATCCATGTTGTTTCTGGTCCTCCCTGGTTAACTAGGGGGGAGGGACAGACAGGGAGGTTAACTGTTACATCCATGATTTCCTGGGTTAACTGGGCGGGAGGGACAGACAGGGAGGTTAACTGTTACATCCATGATTTCATTGAGTTGTGAAACCAACATGAGCAATGCTGCTGAACCTAATCAGGAGTCAGATGAACGGCCGCGCTGAGTCTCGGGGGGATGGAGGGAGGGAGGGATGGAGGGAGGGATGGAGGGACGGAGGGAGGAATGGAGGGAGGGAGGGGAGGGAGGGAGGGAGGGAGGGATGGATGGACGGAGGGAGGGAGGGAGGGAGGGAGGGAGGGAGGGAGGGAGGGAGGGATAAACCCAGAAGACCAGGAGCCCTCGTCCATGTTTACACCAATCTGTTATGAGTGATGTCACCAGGTTGTAAAAAGATACAGTTCTCGGGGGTCCTTTCCCTTTGTTTCTCTCTGAGAAAATAAACAAGTTTCAAGTTTTATTGGTGGTCTGTACGGGATATGCTTACTTGTTGAGTAAGGCAGCCCCCCGCACCTCTCTGATTCAGAGGGGTTTGGTTAAATGAATGCCTTCAGTTGGCTTCCCATTTCCATTCCCCTTTCCTTCTGGACAATGCAACAACAAGAAATAATACAAGATAAGAATAGCAGCATAAAGTAAATGTCTCAGTAGAATAGGAAACATTTTAGCATCAGTATAAAACAGGCTTCCTCAGGCACCGTTTCGAGTAAATGTCCTGGATGGGGTGTGGGGGAGGTGGGTACGGGTGGGTGTACGGTCCCAATGATGCCTTGCGGTCGTGGACGGAGCAATTCCCGTACCAGGCTATGATGCAACCGGTCAGGATGGTGTAGCAGTAGTATTTGGTCATCTTGGTCAGCAGCAACAGGTAAGCCCGCAGTGTGGGGAACAAAGGAGTGAATGTAGTATTGCAGATCTGAGAGGCTGAGAGAGATCAGTGTGTAGCTTCCCATTCATGATCCAGAAAGGTTTGTCGGGAGTAGGAAATGATTGCACAAACATTCTGAGCAAACAAAGTGAACATTTATGAAAAACAAGACAAGAGAGAGGCCTGGGTCTGGTCTGGTGTGCTGTGGCATAGAGAGAGAGAGGGGAGAGAGAGGCCTGGGTCTGGTCTGGGTCTGGTCTGGTGTGGCCTAGCATAGAGAGAGAGAGGGAGAGAGAAGTCTGGGTCTGGTCTGGTGTGCTGTGGCCTAGCATAGAGAGAGAGAGGGGAGAGAGAGGCCTGGGTCTGGTCTGGTGTGGTCTGCTGTGGTCTAGCATAGAGAGAGAGGGGGGAGAGAGAGGCCTGGGTCTGGTCTGGGTCTGGTCTGGTTTGGTGTGGTGTGGCCTAGCATAGAGAGAGAGAGGGGAGAGAGAGGCCTGGGTCTGGTCTGGGTCTGGTCTGGTCTGGTCTGGTGTGGCCTAGCATAGAGAGAGAGAGGGGAGAGAGAGGCCTGGTTCTGGTCTGGTCTGGTATGGTGTGGTCTAGCATAGAGAGAGAGAGGGGAGAGAGAGGCCTGGGTCTGGTCTGGATCTGGTCTGGTCTGGTCTGGTGTGGTGTGACCTAGCATAGAGAGAGAGAGAGGGAGAGAGAGGCCTGGCTGGGCTGGTCTGGTCTGGTCTGGTATGGTGTGGCCTAGCATAGAGAGAGAGAGGGGAGAGAGAGGCCTGGGTCTGGTCTGGATCTGGTCTGGTCTGGTCTGGTGTGGTGTGACCTAGCATAGAGAGAGAGAGGGGAGAGAGAGGCCTGGGTCTGGTCTGGTGTGGTGTGGCCTAGCATAGAGAGAGAGAGGGGAGAGAGAGGCCTGGGTCTGGTCTGGGTCTGGTCTGGTGTGGTCTGGGATAGAGAGAGAGAGGGGAGAGAGAGGCCTGGGTCTGGTCTGCTGTGGCCTAGTGTAGTAAAACATAGCCTGGGCTGAGGAGAGTACAGTGCAGCCAGCTCTAGGAGGGCTGTGGGGATCAGTAACTGGCCAGGTGCTGCTCTGCTCAGCCCTAACCTTCCTCAGCCCCAGCCTGATACAGCCCCCAGGCCCCCAGCCCCGGCCTGCACCCGGCCCAGGCCTTCCTCCGCCAGCCAAGCAGGGTCTCTGGTGTGGAAGAGCCAGGTTGGGCTATAAAATACCAAACATTAATGATCCATGGGGGTCACCTCTTAACATGTGTCTGTCTTCTTTGGCCCTGGGAAATAGATAGATAAATATATATATAGAGAGAGAGAGAGAGCGAGAGAGAGAGAGAGAGAGAGAGAGAGAGAGAGAGAGAGAGAGAGAGAGAGAGAGAGAGACAGAGAGAGAGAGATTGAATCACCTTGTCTTCCTCCGCTCCTCTCCATCTCTCAGGAATCATCCCAGAAACACACTCATTGTTCCCCCTTTGGAATTTCATAAATATCCAGCCTGTATCTGTATTTGATGGTTCTCATGGTGCTGGGTGGCTGGGCCTGTGTTGAGTCCTGCTCCAGAAGGTCCAGGGCTTATGGTGTGAGGCTGTTCCAGAGGTCCTGAACTGGGGTATGGACCTGGACCAGAGAGCTCTCTCTCTCTCTCTCTCTCTCTCTCTCTCTCTCGCTCTCTCTCTCTGTCTCTCTCTCTGTCTCTCTCTCTCTCTCTCTCTCTCGCTCTCTCTCTCTCTCTCTCTCTCTCTCTCTCTCTCGCTCTCTCTCTCTCTCTCTCTCTCTCTCTCTCTCTCTCTCTCTCTCTCTCTCTCTCTCTCTCTCTCTCTCTCTCTCTCTCTCTCTCTCTCTCTCTCTCTCTCTCTCTCTCAATTTGACCAGTGCTGGGCCCTCTGGTCTTTTCCATAGAAGTAACATTGTTCTGGAAGCCTCCTTCCCTGCTCTGCTCCCCCTCCTGGTCTCAGCCCTCCCCTGGCTGGACCTTTTATTGCCTTCTTCGGGCCTCACAGAACTTGGCCGGTGCCATTCCGGCACTTTCCCACTAATGAAGAGCACATTCTGGCGGAGCGGATCGAGGGGACCGCCTGGCCCACCCCAGCCTAGCCCAGTGCAGAGAGCAGCGGTGCCTTGGATAGCCCTTAATGGGAATTTCCCTGTTCCCTGCCCTGGACCCTGGCAGCTCTGCTGCTGCCACTCTGTGTGAGTCATGTTCTGGACAGGGAGACGTCAGCTGGGAGGCGGTTGATTCATGGTCCCGACTCACGACGCTGGTCAAGTATTTAGTGTTGTATGCATTGCAGGTGTTGGAACCAGTTCAGGGAACAGAAACGGAATCAGGAACGAAAGTGATCTCTAGTGTTCTGGAACAGAACCGTTATTTTCAAATCTTGAAAACCGGTTAATAATATTCATTTTTGTTCCCAAAATATTGCTAATGTCTAGTATATAATTCTGTAATACAGTGAAGTAATAGTAATAGCCTTTCACATTCCAGTTGACGTCACGTCGTGATGCTCAGCACGTCAAGCCTCCTCCATGTCCATCCCTCTCTCTCGCTCTCTCCCCACCGCTTCTCGTGCCTGTACTTATCTGTCTATCAAACATGTTCCATAGCAAGCTGCTCTATCCACACTAATTGGTGGAGTAAATTAATCAGCTAAAAATGTAAACAATTATGTTGATTTCACAGGGTAAAGATTTACGTAAAATAACTATATGAATAAAAATAAAACATTCAGAACTTTATTATGCTGGTTGGAACACTGGAACGGAAGAAAATCAATCGGGGTTCTGCTGGGAACGGAACGATTGGAAAATTATTTTGGTTCCAGCCCCTGGAGCATTCTACTCTTACCGCCCCATTCGCTTCACATGAAGTGTGACTGTCTGGCTTAGCTACCTAGCTGACGTTAGCTAGCTAGCTAACTAATGAGCAAGTGCACAGGATGAAACCAACAAAAAATGCTTCTTCACAAAACTCCTTAGCTAGATTTAATACATTTTAAGACTTGCTTTAGAAAAAACAAAATGCATTATGCAGCTTTCTTGTTTTAGTTAGAACGTTCAGATGAAAAGGGGGAGGAGCATACCAGGAAGTAGATGAACGACATTCTGTCCTGTGAGTTTTCACCTTAACAACTAAGGGTTTAATCTGTATGAATAAAAGCTGTTGCCTGACAACTGTCTCCAGTCAACAACCATCATACTGACTCGCTCTTTTATGTCCTGAGAAGGTTTTCAACAACTGATACTCTGGAAGATCTTAATCACAATGGAAAAATAATCTTTATTGCAGAACCCAGCGACGATGAGATTGCCTCAGTCCTTAAATCAACCTTGAAGGGTCTGTCTGACTGGTCGGCCTGGACTATCTGCAGTTTATAGGAGGATCCACCGGGACGTAAAAGCTGGGAACATTCTCCTCAACACGGAAGGTCATGCGAAACTGGCTCGCACAAACACACACACACGCACACACGCGCGCACACACGCACGCACACACACACACACACACACACACACACACGCATACACACTGGCTGATATCTGCGTGGCTGGACAGTAACTGACGGTGAGTCTAAATCCATAGGGCCCTCAACTCTCTCTTAAAACCAAAACATCACCAAAGCACTTTTATTTTTGAATCAAAATGTTTCAGGTCTCCTGAGAACGTGGTATGGGATATTTTTACCCCGTTTTTATTTCTATATTAAGTTAGAAAGCCACAGTTAGATGAAACACCAGCTGGATACAGCAGTGTCCATTTGAACTGTTTATTTCCGCAGCGAAGTGAATATCATATGAAGTGCAGGTTAGGGTTTAGTTGTATTTTACTTCCCCTCCAGTGTCTCTTCATCAAGCCAGTTTGGATCCACCTTGACGGAGCACTGTCTAGAGGCCGAGTCTATGGTGAGGATATGGCTTCGTCTTTTTCACAGGAAAGATTCTGATTCTCTAAGCTGTTATGTTGCTCCCATGATGAACACCAGTATTGTTTTCCTGCTTAAGTTGTGGCTTGTGTGTAGCTACATACCGTCACATGCTCAGAATACAATGGGTGTAAACTTTACTGTGAAATGCTTGCTTACGAGCCCTTCCCAACGATACAGAGTAACAAAAAAAATATATATAGAAAAATAGTAACACAAGAGGACAAATACACAATAATGAAGCTACAGGATGTTTACATACACTTAGGTTGGAGTCATTAAAACTCGTTTTTCAACCACTCCACAAATTTCTTGTTAACAAACTATAGTTTTGGCAAGTCGGTTAGGACATCTACTTTGTGCATGACACAAGTCATTTTTCCAACAATTGTTTACAGACAGATTATTTCACTTATAATTCACTGTATCACAATTCCATTGGGTCAGAAGTTTACATACACTAAGTTGACTGTGCCTTTAAACAGCTTGGAAAATTCCAGAAAATGATGTCATGGCTTTAGAAGCTTCTGATAGGCTAATTGACATAATTTGAGTCAATTGGAGGTGTACCTGTGGATGTATTTCAAGGCCTACCTTCAAAATCAGTGTCACGCCCTGGCCTATAGAACTCTAGCTAGTTTGGTCAGGGTGTGAATATATTCTAGGTTTTGTATTTATATGTTTGGCCGGGTGTGGTTCCCAATCAGAGGCAGCTGTCACTCGTTGTCTCTGATTGGGGATCATACTTAGGCAGCCAGTTTTCCTGCCTGCGTTGTGGGATTTTGTTATGTTCATGTTTAGGCTTGTGTGTTAGCCTTTGGACCGTCACGGTTAAGTTTGTTGTTTTGGTTACTGTTTCGTGTGTTTATTAGTTAATAAACATGTTCGATGTTCACGCTGCTCCTTGGTCCGTCCCGTTCCTTAACGTACGTGACAATCAGTGCCTCTTTGATTGACATCATGGGAAAATCCAAAGAAATCAGCCAAGACCTCAGAAAGAAAATTGTAGGTTCATCCTTGGGAGCAATTTCCAAACGCCTGAAGGTACCACGTTCATCTGTACAAACAATAGTACGTAAGTATAAAAACCATGGGACCACGCAGCCGTCATACCGCTCAGGAAGGAGACGTGTTCTGTCTCCTAGAGATGAATGTACTTTGGTGCGAAAAGTGCAAATCATTCCAAGAACAACAGCAAAGGACCTTGTGAAGATGCTGGAGGAAATAGGTACAAAAGTATCTATAGCCACAGTAAAACAAGTCCTATATCGACATAACCTGAAAGGCCGCTCAGCAAGGAAGAAGCCACTGTTCCAAAACCGCCATAAAAAAGCCAGACTACGGTTTGCAACTGCACATGGGGCCAAAGATCGTACTTTTTGGAGAAGTGTCCTCTGGTCTGATGAAACAAAAATATAACTGTTTGGCCATAATGACCATCGATATGTTTGGAGGAAAAAGGGGGTCGCTTGCAAGCCGAAGAACACCGTCCCAACCGTGAAGCACGGGGGTGGCAGCATCATGCTGTGGGGGTGCTTTGCTGCAGGAGGGACTGGTGCACTTCACAAAATAGATGGCATCATGAGGAAGGAAAATTATGTGGATATATTGAAGCAACATCTCAAGACATCAGTCAAGAAGTTAAAGCTTGGTCACAAATGGGTCTTCCAAATGGACAATGACCCCAAGCATACTTCCAAAGTTGTGGCAAAATGGCTTAAGGACAACAAAGTCAAGGTATTGGAGTGGCCATCACAAAGCCCTGACCTCAATCCTATAGAACATTTGTGGGCAGAACTGAAAAAGTGTGTGCGAGCAAGGAGGCATACAAACCTGACTCAGTTACACCAGCTCTGTCAGGAGGAATGGGCCAAAATTCACCCAACTTATTGTGGGAAGCTTGTGGAAGGCTACCCGAAACGTTTGACCCAAGTTAAATAATTTAAAGGCAATGCTACCAAATACTAATTCAGTGTATGTAAACTTCTGACCCACTGGGAATGTGATGAAAGAAATAAAAGCTGAAATAAATGTCACGGTTCAGACAGACGACAAGAGGACCACAATTGCGTCACACCAGAAAGTTTATTTAAACTTAAAGGGAAAGGGATGTAGGGAGTGAGTGAAGGCTCCAGGGGTTATCCCGTCCGATGTGCTGGGTCTGTGCCTCCCCCCAGTGGCAGCGATGCGTCCGATGACGCCGGTGGTTGGTGGTCCAGAAGTCCTGGGGGGGGGGAGGAAACACAGACACAACAGGGCGGAATGAAACCAGGCAGCAGTACAGTTCAAGGGAATCCAAAATACGTAGTAGCAAGGCAGAAGGCTGGTCAGAGTTACCGGGATTGAAGAGTAGTCAGGAGTCGTAAGGCAGAAGCAGGTCTGGATCTCCTAAGGCAGAAGAGTATCCAATAAACAGGCAGGTCCGGGGTCACAAAACCAGGGTGAGCCAGAAGCGCGAGCAAACAGGTTCCGGGTGTGAGCTTTGCAGACGATCTGACACCGGAGAGCTGAAAGACAGGGCCTTAAATACTGGGAGAGGTTAGTGGGTAATGCAGCGCAGCTGGCAGAGTAATTAGAGCCGAGCAGAGCAGGGACAGGTGGAGCTAGTTAGGCTGAGTAGAGAGAGGGAGGTGAGCAGAGTGGAAGATAGTGGAAACCAATTAAGGTGGTAACCCGGTGGAGTGAGAGGGCTCATGACAGAACCCCCCCCCCAAGGGACGGCCCCAGAAGTCCCAAGAGCAACACCACGCCGGGCGGGAGGAGGGGAGCCGGAGGAGGGCTAGAACTCCTCCGAACGGTCCGAGCGAACGTCCTCATCCTCGGAGGAAGCCGGAGGGCCGTGGTCGGGAGATGGGACAGGTCCCGAGACAGGATCAGGCACAGGACAGGAAGCCGAGCGGGCAGGACGGTTAGGGGATCCCTCTGGGGCGGCCCCCTACGGATTGCAGGTTGATCAGGATGCCGTTGGTGGAAAGCGGTGATGAGAGTCCTATCCACAATCCGACTAGCTGGCACCCAGGTCCTTTCCTCAGGTCCATAGCCCTCCCAGTCAATGAGGTACTGGAGACCCCTACCCCTCCGTCTGGACCGAAGCAGGCGGCGGACGGTGTAAACCAGACCACCATCGACGAGCCGTGGAGGAGGAGGACAAGGCGCAGCAGGGACCAGCGGACTCCTGGGCACAGGCAGGGCTGCAGCAATCCGGCTGGGGGCTGGCAGAACGACTTGTGTTGGTTGCAGATGGGGCAGGCTTGGACGAATTCCGTACATCCTTCCTCAGAGAGGGCCACCAGAACCTCTGGGCGAGCAGGTTGTAAGTGCGGGTGGAGCCAGGGTGACAAGCTAGGCGGGAGTCATGTCCCCACTGAACGACCTGGGACCTCAGGTCTTCGGGGACAAAAAGGCGGTCAGCTGGGCAAGTGCTGGGACCTGGCTGGTTACGGAGAGCCTCCAGCACCTGTTCCTCAACAGCCCAGGTCAGAGCTGCAACGATGCAGGGACTTGGCAGAATCGACACAGGGTCCTTGGAGGGGTCAGGAGCGGAGTTAGTAGGTACTGGCCGAGGGGGTAGTGCGGCGGCAAGCAGGCAGGTTCGGTGGCAGTCCTCTCCCCACTCCCTGATCACCCCGGTCACCCAGTCGAGCTGAGGGTTGTGCCGGCGGAGCCATGGGTAACCCAGGATGAGGGGTTGGCCTGGAGAGGGGAGCAGGTGAAACTGGATAGTTTCTTGATGGTTTCCGGACAGACCCATCGAGACCGGGGCCGTGACATGAGTGACCGATCCGAGTAAGTGTCCGTCCAGTGCCCGGGCAGGAATAGGAGGTGTCAAACGGAGGTTCTCCAGTCCCAGTTGGCGTGCCAGCTTGATGTCCATTATGTTGGCTTCGGCGCCAGAATCCACCAGAGCAGCCAGGGTGTGAGTTGAGTCAGGGAGGCGGAGGTGAACTTGCAGCAGGGGTTTGCGGTCGGAGGACTGGATGGTCATTGAACTCAACCGGACTCCCCCTATGCCCGGTGAGCTTCGGCCCTTTAAAGGGCAGGTTACCACACGATGTCCATCACCTCCACAATAGAGGCAGAGGTTTGAGGTGGAAGCGTCGCTGGCGCTCTGCAGGAGTGAGAGAGGCTCGCCCAATCTCCATAGGCTCAGACTGATCAAGCTGACCTGGGTGAGTGGCAGTAGATGACAGGAGCCCAGTCGGATCTCTCCGAATGCCGGTAGTAGGTGGACCTTGGCGCCCCCTCCCACGACGACGGGTCTGTATCCTACTGTCGATCCTGACAGTCAGTGCGATGGCTTCATCAAGAGTGGAAGGCAGTTCATGGGAGACCAACTCGTCCTTGATATAGTCAGCCAAACTATGGAAGAACGCGTCCACCAACGATGGTGTGTTCCAAGAACTTCGTCTAGCCAGGGTTCGGAAGTCGATGGAATGGTCTGCGACTGTACGTCTGCCTTGTCGAATACTGAACAGTTCACGAGACGCCTCTGCGGTTGGGGAATCCAGGTCAAACACCTTCAGCATCTCCTCAGCAAACAGGTCGAAGGTTGCACATGCGGGGGTTTGACGTTCGAACTCTGCTGTTCCCCAGAGTCGAGCTCGGCCCGTCAGGTGAGTGATGGCATACCCAACTTTAGCCCCCTCCGTGGCGAAGGTCCTTGGCTGCAAGGAGAACTGAAGTCGGCAGCTAGTCAGGAATGGCCGGACCTGGGTTGAATCGCCGTTGAACCGCTCGGGGTTTCCAATCTTGGGTTCGGAGCAGCGGCTGCAATGACCGGGGCAGGTAACTCGGGGGCAGGGCTGGTGGGCAGACTGGCTGGGGTCAGGTTGGTGAGGAGTTGAATGATCATGGCGAGTTGTTGTTGCTGCTGCTGGGACTGCTGCTGGTGCTGCTGGAACTGCTGATGCTGTTGGTGGCCGACCTGAAGCAGAGAGGAGATGACGCCGCTCATGCGGCCTAGCTCTCTCTCAGTGTGTTCCAGGCGTAGCATGGCGGTGGGTTGCTCAAGCTCTTCGGTTTCCATGTCGGGGAAGTGTGCGCTGAGTCCATGATGGTCAGATCGTACTGTCACGGTTCAGACAGACGACAAGAGGACCACAATTGCGTCACACCAGAAAGTTTATTTAAACTTAAAGGGAAAGGGATGTAGGGAGTGAGTGAAGGCTCCAGGGGTTATCCCGTCCGATGTGCTGGGTCTGTGCCTCCCCCAGTGGCAGCGATGCGTCCGATGACGCCGGTGGTTGGTGGTCCAGAAGTCCTGGGGGGGGGGAGGAAACACAGACACAACAGGGCGGAATGAAACCAGGCAGCAGTACAGTTCAAGGGAATCCAAAATACGTAGTAGCAAGGCAGAAGGCTGGTCAGAGTTACCGGGATTGAAGAGTAGTCAGGAGTCGTAAGGCAGAAGCAGGTCTGGATCTCCTAAGGCAGAAGAGTATCCAATAAACAGGCAGGTCCGGGGTCACAAAACCAGGGTGAGCCAGAAGCGCGAGCAAACAGGTTCCGGGTGTGAGCTTTGCAGACGATCTGACACCGGAGAGCTGAAAGACAGGGCCTTAAATACTGGGAGAGGTTAGTGGGTAATGCAGCGCAGCTGGCAGAGTAATTAGAGCCGAGCAGAGCAGGGACAGGTGGAGCTAGTTAGGCTGAGTAGAGAGAGGGAGGTGAGCAGAGTGGAAGATAGTGGAAACCAATTAAGGTGGTAACCCGGTGGAGTGAGAGGGCTCATGACAATAAATAATTATCTCGACTATTATTCGGACATTTCACATTCTTAAAATAAAGTGGTGATCCTATCTGACCTAAGACAGGGAATTTTTATTAGGATTAAATGTCAGAAATTGTGAAAAACTGAGTTAAAATGTATTTGGCTAAGGTGTATGTAAAGTTTACTTATACTTAGCTTGGAGTCATTAAAACTCGTTTTTCAACCACTCCACACATTTCTTGTTAACAAACTATAGTTTTGGTAAGTTGGTTAGGACATCTACTTTGTGCATGACACAAGTAATCTTTCCAACAATTGTTTACAGACAGATTATTTCACTTATAATTCACTGTATCACAATTCCAGTGGGTCAGAAGTTTACATACACTAAGTTGACTGTGCCTTTAAACAGCTTGGAAAATTTCATTGTTTAACACTTTTTTGGTTACTACATGATTCCATATTTGTTATTTAATAGTTTTGATGTCTTCACTATTATTCTACCATGTAGAAAATAGTAAAAATAAAGAAAAACCCTTGAATGAGTAGGTGTTCTAAAACTTGTCAAAACGTTGACTGGTACTGTATGTGTATATAATAATAATAATATGCCATTTAGCAGACGCTTTTATCCAAAGCGACTTACAGTCATGTGCGCATACATTTTTACGTATGGGCGGTCCCGGGGATCGAACCCACTACCCTGGCGTTACAAGCGCCATGCTCTACCAATTGAGCTACAGAGGACCACATATATATATATATATATAAATATATATATATATATATATATATATATATATATATATATATATATATATATATATATATATATATATGTATGTATGTGTATATATATATATATTAAAAATGTACAAATAAAAGGAACTGTATGGTTTAAACATGTCTTTAATGTTTATTTGTTTTAGCTGTTAGTGATAATTCCCTAAGTGTTAATGCATTTGTGTTTACATCATTTAGCTTTTATATATGTGTTATGAATGACCTAAGGGGTCTGACTTTATAGTAAGTACAGCATCATGTGATACAAGGTATGTGTTATAAATGTTATAAGTGCAGCGTAATGTGAGTCTTTATAGATGTGTTATGAATGAATGGGGTCTGACTTCAAAACTAAGTATTACAGGACACTACATAAAGTGTCAATAAACAGGTTATTAACGTTCTGCTGATTTATGAAGGTTCTCTCATGATCCACAGCTTACTGTAGGGTGCGAGAGTTAAATTAGTTTTTGTTGATGAACCTGCAAAGCTTGCGTTGTGTGTGTGAATGTGTGTGTGTGTGTGTGTGTGTGTGTGTGTATGTCAGAACCAAGATGATTTGGAGTAGTCCAACCTGAGACTACCTCACCAGGTATTCCTCTTCTGTTCCCATGGAGACCAGGGCGTGATTACAACCTGTTACAATGGTGCCAACATTCTGTGGCTGATCTCTCAGCGGTGGAGTGGGTGAATGTGTCAAAGACCTGACTGGGCCCAGCACCGTACGGTATGGCTCGTTGTTGTCGTGTGTGTTTGTGTACTGAGGAACATGTAACTTGGTTCCAGAAGAAAGACACTTTCAATTTCTTTAGGTATGGGGTCTTTCATCAAGGTGAGTGTTTCTTGGTGTAACGTCGTCCCCAGGCTATTGCACACACAGCACATATAACCCTGGGAGATCAACCATTCCAATTTGCAAATGCAAATCAATTTATAACATTTTTGACATGCGTTTTGCTGGATTTTTTTTGTTGTTATTCTGTCTCTCACTGTTCAAATAAACCTACCATTAAAATTATAGACTGATCATTTCTTTGTCAGTGGGCAAACATACAAAATCAGCAGGGGATCAAATACTTTTTTCCCTCACTGTATAACCCTGGGAGATCAACCATTCAAAGATGGCCTTAGTGGGAGTGACCATAGAATTCTATAGGAGTGACCTCACTGAGTAAAGTATTTGTCATCGTCACTAAACATAGTCAAAAAAGTCATAATTATGGCTAAACCCTGCCCATTTCCACAATGTATCTCCCTAAAATGAGATTTTAAACCTAACCTTAACTAATGAAGGCCAGGTTTGATGCGTTGGTCCACCAGAACAGACCTTCATTTGGACGGAAGTGTCCGGCAACGAGATTAAGTGTCATGTGACTAACATGACATCACTTTAGAGCGTGCGTCATCCTTCAGCACAACATGTCACCCTTTATAAAGCACATGTTTATGTCATATTCAACATAGTGGGTTATGTCACTTTTGACATTGATGATTATGTCACACAGTTATGCCACATTCATGAACCCTTTATAAAGCATGACATATGGTTATAGATGCTTTGTGACACATTTATGTAGTGCTTATGAAGGCCTTATGAAGGCTTTATAAGCTGAACGTCATTTGAAGCGGGACCGAAATATGAAATGCATAAGCATGGTAGCAATTGAAAGCGAACGGGGGGCCAGTATGAAAAAAACTCACTAACTGTAAGTCGCTCTGGAAAAGAGCGTCTGCTAAATGACTAAAATGTAATGTAAAATGAGATTATGGGAAAATGATCAGACTAAAGGTGAGGACACAACAGTTCACCTGACTCAAGACTGAATCCAAACATTACACTGTTGATTGCATGTGCATTTACATTTACAATACTTTTCACAGCGTTTGTTGATAACGAAATCTGAAAAGATTCTGGATACATTCAGTAACATGTAAAAATATTCCTGGAAAATGTGGGGTAGGTGCAACATAAGACAGAAAAATGACAAGGGTTTGTGTGAGAGGACTAACTGGTGCGCAATAGTTGCCAATTAGCGGGAGGGATGGGGGCAACTTCTTGTCGCGGTAATCAAGTTCAGAACGGCTGTCAGAACCCATACAGAGCTGTGAAGCGCAGAGCCTGAGCTCTGACGTCATTTATAGCATGTTACTGTACAGCCACTGAGCTCTGACGTCATTTATAGCATGTTACTGTGCAGCCCCTGCGTTCCAATTTAGGAACTTATCAGTGCCCACATTTGCCATTTTCACCTCGTATACGGGTACGAGTGTAAAGGGTTAATGAAAACACTTATTTCCCAAGTGGAAACACATCCAGGGTTAAAGGTCAGCAAAGGGTGGCTATTTGAAGAATCTCAAATCTCAAATATATTTTGATTTGTTTAACACTTTTGTGGTTACTACATGATTCCAAATGGGTTATTTCATAGTTTTGATGTCTTCACTATTATTCTACAATGTAGAAAATAGCAAAAATAAAGAAAAAACCCTTGAACGAGTAGGTGTTCTAAAACTTTTGACCGGTACTGTATGTGCTATGTCTTTTCAACCTCTGCCATATCGTGGATTCAGAGCTATCTAATAGAACTCAGAGGTTCTTTAATGGAAGCTTCTCTAATGTTAAACATGACATGTAAAGTGTGGTGTCCCGCAGGGCTCTACTCTTTTCTGTTTTTGGCAATGACCTGCTACTGGCAGTAAAGAAAGCCTGTGTGTCTTTGTATGCTGATGATTCAACATTATATGCATCAGCCATTTGATTAATTGTTCAGCAGTCTTATGGCTTGGGGGTAGAAGCTGTTAAGGAGCCTTTTGGACCTAGACTTGGCGCTCCGGTAGCAGAGAGAACAGTCTATGACTTGGGTGACTGGAGTCTTTTTTTGGGCCTTCCTCTGACACCGCCTAGTACAGAGGTCCTGGATGGTAGGAAGCTTGGCCCCAGTGATGTACTGGGCCATACGCACTACCCTCTGTAGCGCCTTACGGTCGGATGCTGAGCAGTTGCCATACCAGGCGATGATACAACCTGTCACGGTTAACTAAGCCAGAACCCAGAAGCAGACCAGGACAAGGTACGTGGAGACAAAGGTGAGTGTTTATTAATAGATTCCGAGTGAGGCTGAATAATCCAGGGAACAGAGCGGGTGGCGTGGATGGGTTGTTGAGGGTGCAGTGGTTGGTCCGGTACTGGCTCGGCAGCCGCCGACCATCAGGCAGAGGTTGGGTGAAGGTTCCGGGTGAGAGACTGCAGACAGAACAAAACGGAGGTCAGTACACAGCAAGTCAAAAAGGTGCAAAACAACAAAACTAACACTAATGGCTCAGAGACTGATACGCTGACAAACATACTGTTCATGGCTAACCGATCCGGCAGGAACTGGATGTTGGGCCAGAGCCTAAGAAGGGTGATGATCAGGACCAGGTGTGCAGATTGCTGATGGGATGCAGGTGCGGAAAACAAGAGCGCTCCCCGGAGCGTTCCCGAACCCTCGGGAAACTGGAGATTACGAACAGGAACACTAGTCACCAGACAGGACCCGACTCAGACAGCCGGGATCGTCACAGTACCCCCTCCGACCGAACGCCACCGGGCGGACTCCCCGAGCGCCAGGATGGAGGCGGTAGAAGTCACTGATGAGGTCCGCATCTAGGACCTGTCGCCGCGGAATCCAACTCCTCTCTTCAGGGCCATACCCCTCCCAGTCCACGAGATACTGGAAACCCCCGGCCCCGCCGTCTGGAATCCATGATGCGACGCACCGTGTAGGCAGGACCACCTCCGATCATCCGAGGAGGAGGAGGAGGAGGCGGAGGAGGCAACAGAGGACTGAGGAAGACAGGCTTGAGGCAGGAGACATGAAAGGTGGGATGGACTCTGAGCGTCCTCGGTAGTTTGAGTCGAACTGCCACTGGATTGATCACCTTCTCCACCACAAACGGACCAATGAACTTCGGTAACAACTTCCTAGACTCAGTCCGTAACGGAAGATCCCGTGTGGCCAACCAAACCCTATCTCCGATGGTATAGGTGGGAGCGGGGATCCGGCGACGATTCGCCTGGAGCTGATACCGGTCCGAAACTCTAAGGAGTGCCTTTCTGGCCCGATGCCAGGTCCGGTGGCAACGACGAATATGGGCCTGAACAGAAGGCACTGAGAGCTCCTTCTCCTGAGAAGGAAACAGGGGAGGTTGGTAGCCATACAGGCACTGGAAGGGAGACATCCCAGTGGCAGATGTAGGAAGAGTATTGTGGGCATACTCAACCCAAGGCAACTGAGAGACCCAGGAGGTAGGGTTGGAAGAGACCAGACAGCGTAGCGTGGATTCCATCTTCTGGTTGGCTCTCTCCGCCTGACCATTGGATTGAGGGTGAAAACCAGATGTGAGACTGACTGTAGCTCCAATGGCCAAACAGAAGGACTTCCAGACAGCAGAGGTAAACTGAGGGCCACGGTCGGAAACGATATCACTGGGCAAACCGTGGACCCTGAAAACCTCCCTAACCAGGATCTCGGACGTCTCCGAGGCAGAGGGAAGCTTGGCAATAGGCACAAAGTGGGCGAACTTGCTGAATCTGTCCACGATAGTCAGAACGACCGTGTTCCCTCAGAAGCGGGCAACCCAGTGACGAAGTCCAGGGCCAGATGCGACCATGGTCGCCGGGGAATAGGAAGGGGGTGAAGTAGTCCAGAGCTGGGCCGATTGGTACTCTTATTCTGCGCACACACTGGACAGGCAGCAACAAAACCCCGAGTATCCTCGGCCATGGCAGGCCACCAAAAACGCTCTGCGAAGAAACGCCATTGTCCGAGCCACGCCAGGGTGACAAGCCATCTTGCTGGCGTGGGACCATTTGAGGACAGCAGGACGAACCGACTCAGGCACAAACAACCGACCGGGTGGACCGTTACCGGGACCGGGCTGAGTCCGAAGGGCCGCCAGCACCTCCTCCTCAATCTTCCACATAACTGCTCCCACGACGCAGTTCCGGGGGAGGATTGTCTCGGTCTTGGACCCACTCTCCTCCGTCTTGGAGAACATCCGGGACAAGGCGTCCGCCTTGCCGTTCTTAGATCCAGGTCGGAACGTCAGGGCAAACTTGAATCGTCCGAAAAACAACGCCCACCTGGCCTGACGGGAGTTGAGACGTTTAGCCGATTGCACGTAAGCAAGATTCTTGTGGTCAGTCCAGACCATAAACGGTTGCTCCGCCCCCTCCAACCAGTGGCGCCACTCCTCCAAGGCAAGTTTCACCGCGAGAAGCTCCCGGTTACCCACATCGTAATTCCTCTCCGCAGGCGAAAGGCGACAGAGTAGTAGGCGCAGGGATGGAGTTTACTGTCCGTGGAGCATCGCTGCGACAGGATGGCGCCAACTCCCACATCAGACGCGTCCACTTCAACGACGAACTGACGGGCCGTGTCCGGTTGAGAGAGAATCGGTGCGTTGGTGAATCGCCTCTTCAAATCCAGAAACGCTCGATCCGCCTCCGGATTCCACTTGAAGGTCCTGATACTGGAAGTCAAGGCAGTTAACGGAGCGGCCACACGGCTGTAATCCCGGATGAATCTGCGGTAGAAATTCGCAAACCCCAAAAATCTCTGGAGCTGCAATCTCGTACCGGGCTGGGCCCATTCCAGAACCGCTCTAACCTTCTCCTGGTCCATCCTAATCTCTCCCCTGGAGATGATGTACCCGAGAAAGGATGTCGTGTGGGCGTGAAACTCGCACTTCTCGGCCTTCACGAACAGGCGATTCTCCAACAATCGCTGCAGAACCTGCCGGACATGCTGGACGTGGTCGGAAGGTTCCTTCGAGAAGATCAGAATGTCATCCAGGTAAACAAACACAAAGAGACCGATCATATCTCTCAGGACGTCGTTCACCATACTCTGGAATACCGCTGGAGCATTGGTCAGTCCAAACGGCATCACCTGATACTCGAGTGACCCATCGGTGTATTGAAACCCGTCAACCACTCGTCCCCCTCTCTGATCCGGACCAGGTGATACGCATTGCGTAGGTCTAGCTTGGTGAACACCGTAGCACCCTGTAAGGAGTCGAAGGCAGAACTCATCAAGGGCAGGGGATACTTGTTCTTGACCGTGATGTCATTCAACCCCCGATAATCAATACACGGTCGAAGAGAGCCATCCTTCTTACCCACAAAGAAGAATCCTGCCCCCAGGGGTGATGACGAGGGACGAACGAGACCAGCAGCTAGGGACTCCTTGATGTAGGTCTCCAACGCCTCACGTTCAGGTCGGGAGATACTGTATAACCTTCCCTTGGGGTAGACCGCTCCAGGAACCAGGTTGATGGCACAATCATATGGTCGGTGGGGGAGGGAGTGACAGAGCCTTCTGCTTACTGAAAACTTCCCCAAATCGTGATATGTCTCGGGAACCAGGGACAAATCTGGGGGTTTAGCCTCAATCACCTGACTGGGAACCGAATGGGGGCAGGCAGTCTTGAGACAGTTAGCATGACAATCAAGGCTCCAACTCGTTACCTTGCCCGTCACCCAATCGAACGTGGGATTGTGTTCCTTCAGCCAGGGGTATCCAAGGACCAGAGGAACATGGGAAGACGGCAGAATGAAGAATGAAATCATCTCAGAATGATTCCCCGACAACCGCATCTTAACCGGTTCAGTCCTCATCGTGATACGTGCCAGACTACTGCCGTTCAGAGTGGTCGCTTCAATGGCTTCCGGCAATTGCTCCTTGGAAAGCCCCAGCTGTTCCACCAACTCGGCATCAAGAAAGCTTCCATCGGCACCTGAATCGATAAAAGCGTTAAGCGCTAAGCTCTGATTCCTGTTCACAAGGGTAGCCGGGAAACGGGGTCTGACAGAGGTACTGAGAGGTTGAAACTGGCTCGCTAAAAGTCCTCCCAACTTTAGCGAGCCGGGCAGTTTGACGACCGCCGGGAACAAGTGGAGATGTAATGTCCCGAGCTACCACAGTAGAGGCAGCAGTTGGTCTTACGTCTATGTTGACGCTCCTCCTTGGTTAACCCGTGCCGCCCCACTTGCATGGGTTCAGAATCGGGAGAGAGGACCTCTCCACTAATCCATTGTGGTGGAGAATGATCGACGTGTTCTGGTCCACCACCCGACCCGACTGGGAACTGAGAAGCTGATCGATTGGACGGACCCCATTGCTTCTCCCTCCTTCGCTCTCGGACTCGATTATCCACCCGAATAGACAAAGCTACCAAGCTGTCCAGGTCACTAGGCTCGGATAGGAGATCAACTCATCCTTGAGCTGCTCCGACAGACCCTGGTAAAAGGCCGCTTGCAGAGACTCCTCGTTCCACCCACTCTCCACAGCCAACGTCTTGAACTCGATCACGAAGTCGGCCACGCTGCGAGTTCCTTGGCGAAGCGAAAACAGGCGCCTAGCTGCGTCCCTCCCTCGGACGGAATGGTCGAAGAGCTTCCTCATCTCGGCCGTGAACCCCTGGTATGAAGCCATGCAGGGATCCTGTCGTTCCCAAACGGCTGAAGCCCACTCCAGCGCTCGACCACGCAGCAACTCAATCACAAAGGCTATCCTAGCCTTGTCTGTGGCATAAGAGTAGGGCTGTAGATCGAACACTAGTCCACACTGCATAAGGAAGGAACGGCATCTTCCCAGCTCCCCCTCATACTTATCCGGCGCCGGAACCTTGGGCTCACGGATGGACACAGCTTCAGAAGCGGCAGGCGAGATGGGTGAAACCGGTAGTGGATCCTCCACCGGACACTTGCGTTGGTTCTGGACCTCCGTCAGACCGGTAGAAAGGTTCCGAACTGACAACGCGATCTCCTGTAGTACCATGCTATGATGGCCCAACATCTTCTCCTGCTGGGTAATAGCATGGCGAACAGAGTCCAGGTCCGCTGGGTTCATTACTGGCCGGATCGTTCTGTCACGGTTAACTAAGCCAGAACCCAGAAGCAGACCAGGACAAGGTACGTGGAGACAAAGGTGAGTGTTTATTAATAGATTCCGAGTGAGGCTGAATAATCCAGGGAACAGAGCGGGTGGCGTGGATGGGTTGTTGAGGGTGCAGTGGTTGGTCCGGTACTGGCTCGGCAGCCGCCGACCATCAGGCAGAGGTTGGGTGAAGGTTCCGGGTGAGAGACTGCAGACAGAACAAAACGGAGGTCAGTACACAGCAAGTCAAAAAGGTGCAAAACAACAAAACTAACACTAATGGCTCAGAGACTGATACGCTGACAAACATACTGTTCATGGCTAACGATCCGGCAGGAACTGGATGTTGGGCCAGAGCCTAAGAAGGGTGATGATCAGGACCAGGTGTGCAGATTGCTGATGGGATGCAGGTGCGGAAAACAAGAGCGCTCCCCGGAGCGTTTCCCGAACCCTCGGGAAACTGGAGATTACGAACAGGAACACTAGTCACCAGACAGGACCCGACTCAGACAGCCGGGATCGTCACACAACCGGTCAGGATGCTCTCGATGGTACAGCTTTTTGAGGATCTGAGGACCCATACCAAATCTTTTCAGTCTCCTGAGGGGGAATAGGCGTTGTCGTGCCCTCTTCACGACTGTCTTGGTGTGTTTGGACCATGATAGTTTGTTGGTGTGGATATCAAGGAACTTGAAGCTCTCGACCCGCTCCACTACAGCCCCATCGATGTTAATGGGGGCGTGTGAGGCCCTCCTTTTACTGTGGTCCACGATCAGCTCCTTTGTCGTGCTTGGCCACGCAGTCGTGGGTGAACAGGGAGTACAGGGAGTGCAGGAGGGGACTTTCTGCACTAGGACAGGAATTAGGTGGAAATAGTGACAGCAACTTCCTCTGGAGAGGTCCTTTAATCCACAGGGTTCTCCATGGACATCAGCTATGAACGATCCCTCAACACTCTAAACTCAGTGTCTGAATTAAGACTGATCAAGACCTCTCTCTATAGACCGTCTCTCTTCTCACAGGGTTAACCCACAGTGCTCTCTATGGAGGGCAGATATCCTCCAGGGTTAACCCACAGTGCTCTCTATGGAGGGCAGATATCCTCCAGGGTTAACCCACAGTGCTCTATATGGAGGACAGATATCCTCCAGGGTTAACCCACAGTGCTCTCTATGGAGGGCAGATATCCTCCAGGGTTAACCCACAGTGCTCTCTATGGAGGGCAGATATCCTCCAAGGTTAACCCACAGTGCTCTCTATGGAGGGCAGATATCCTCCAGGGTTAACCCACAGTGCTCTCTATGGAGGGCAGATATCCTCTAGGGTTAACCCACAGTGCTCTCTATGGAGGGCAGATATCCTCCAAGGTTAACCCACAGTGCTCTCTATGGAGGGCAGATATCCTCCAGGGTTAACCCACAGTGCTCTCTATGGAGGGCAGATATCCTCCAAGGTTAACCCACAGTGCTCTCTATGGAGGGCAGATATCCTCCAGGGTTAACCCACAGTGCTCTCTATGGAGGGCAGATATCCTCCAGGGTTAACCCACAGTGCTCTCTATGGAGGGCAGATATCCTCCAGTGTCTCTCTGTTCTTGATAACGTATACAACAGATACAAGTTGTGGCCCGGAGAGGCGGAAGACAAGCTTTAATCCAACATCCACACAGAGAAACACACAAAGAGAACTACAGACCTCCCCACCCCCTCCACCCTCACTCACACACACACATACCCACTCCCCCCCCCACACACACACACAGATACACACAGAGCTACACACAGAGCTACACACAGAGCTACACACAGAGATACACACAGAGCTACACACACAGCTACACACAGAGATACACACAGAGCTACACACAGAGATCCACACAGCGATACACACAGAGATACACACAGAGATACACACAGAGATACACACAGAGATACACACAGAGATACACACAGAGATCCACACAGCGATACACACAGCGATACACACAGAGATACACACAGAGCTACACACAGAGCTACACACAGAGCTACACACAGAGATACACACAGAGATACACACAGAGCTACACACAGAGATACACACAGAGATACACACAGAGAGACACACAAAGCTACACACAGAGTGTCACACCCTGGCTCTGGGGACTCTTAAATGTTGAGCCAGGGTGTGGAGTTTCTATGCCATATTTTCTATGTTGTGTTTTCTAGATCGTGTAGATCTATGTTGGCCAGGGTGGTTCCCAATCAGAGGCAGCTGTAGCTCGTTGTCTCTGATTGGGGACAATACTTAGGCAGCCTGTTTGGCACTAGTCGGTGTGGGATCTTGTTCCGTTAAGGTTTGTTTTGTGTAACCTAGGACTTCACGTATCGTTTGTTTGTTGTTTTGTGTCGTGAGTTAAGTACTTAATAAAATGTACGCTTATCACGCTGCGCCTTGGTCCGTCTCATCAGTAAACGATCGTGACACAGAGATACACACAGAGATACACACAGAGATACACACAGAGCTACACACAGAGATACACACAGAGATACACACAGAGATACACACAGAACTACACACAGAGATACACACAGAGATACACACAGAGATACACACAAAGCTACACACAGAGATACACACAGAGCTACACACAGAGCTACACACAGAGATACACACAGAGCTACACACAGAGATACACACAGAGCTACACACAGAGATACACACAGAGATACACACAGAGATACACACAGAGATACACACAGAGCTATAACTCATAACTCAGAGCTCCCCAGCAGCTTCCTGCTCACTCTCAATAGTACTGTTATTAAGGATTTCTCCAACTCCAACCCTCTGTGATCAGTAGATTGTGACCATGCCTGGAGGACACAGCCTTACAGCCGGGTGGTCTGACTCTGTGGTCACAGAGCTCCAGAAACTCCCCATTACTTACCTGGCTGCATTGTTTGACTTTTTGGACACTAAGGCCATTTCTGCCGAGCACTTGATGATTTAAAGAGCCTCATAAACTGCGGGACCGTGGTCCCTAAGAACCTGCGTTAGCTTGGCTGTTATTTAGGTAGACTGGGCTGTGGGGTCCAGGGCTGTGGGGTCCAGGGCTGTGGGGTCCAGGGCTGTGGGGTCCAGGGCTGTGGGGTCCAGGGCTGTGGGATCCAGGGCTGTGGGGTCCTGGGCTGTGGGGTCCAGGGCTGTGGGGTCCAGGGCTGTGGGGTCCTGGGCTGTGGGGTCCAGGGCTGTGGGGTCCTGGGCTGTGGGGTCCAGGGCTGTGGGGTCCAGGGCTGTGGGGTCCAGGGCTGTGGGGTCCAGGGCTGTGGGGTCCAGGGCTGTGGGGTCCAGGGCTGTGGGGTGGTGTAAGTACCACTTTTAACCCCAAGTTTACCATAACACAGAAATCATTTCAAAAAGGGGAAAATACGGTTGAAGCCAAAAGGTTTTGCTTAGTTTTTTGGTTTAGATCTGCGGCCAAAGGATCTGTGAAGTTCATCAATGTGAGGGCTGTGAGGAAAGAGGGACGGGTAATGGGGGTAATGATGATGATGATGATGATGCGTTTCACAGGGTGAACCTTGTTCTTCTCCATCTTCCATTGGTCCACTTAGATGCCTCTCTCACACTAGAGATCCAATATACAGTGAGGGAAAAAAGTATTTGATCCCCTGCTGATTTTGTACGTTTGCCCACTGACAAAGACATGATCAGTCTATAATATTAATGGTATGTTTATTTGAACAGTGAGAGACAGAATAACAACAAAATAATCCAGAAAAACGCATGTCAAAAATGTTATAAATTGATTTGCATTTTAATGAGGGAAATAAGTATTTGACCCCTCTGCAAAACATGAGTTAGTACTTGGTGGCAAAACCCTTGTTGGCAATCACAGAGGTCAGACGTTTCTTGTAGTTGGCCACCAGGTTTACACACATCTCAGGAGGGATTTTGTTCCACTCCTCTTTGCAGATCTTCTCCAAGTCATTAAGGTTTCGAGACTGACGTTTGGCAACTCAAAACTTCAGCTCCCTCCACAGATTTTCTATGGGATTAAGGTCTGCAGACTGGCTAGGCCACTCCAGGACCTTAATGTGCTTCTTCTTGAGCCACTCCTTTGTTGCCTTGGCCGTGTGTTTTGGGTCATTGTCATGCTGGAATACCCATCCACTACCCATTTTCAATGCCCTGGCTGAGGGAAGGAGGTTCTCACCCAAGATTTGACGGTTCATGGCCCCGTCCATCGTCCCTTTGATGCGGTGAAGTTGTCCTGTCCCCTTAGCAGAAAAACACCCCCAAAGCATAATGTTTCCACCTCCATGTTTGACGGTGGGGATGGTGTTCTTGGGTTCTTGGGGTCATAGGCAGCATTTGACAGTTCTTTTGTGTTTCTTCCATTTGCGAATAATCGCACCAACTGTTGTCACCTTCTCACCAAGCTGCTTGGCGATGGTCTTGTAGCCCATTCCAGCCTTGTGTAGGTCTACAATCTTGTCCCTGACATCCTTGGAGAGCTCTTTGGTCTTGGCCATGGTGGAGAGTTTGGAATCTGATTGATTGATTGCTTCTGTGGACAGGTGTCTTTTATACAGGTAACAAGCTGAGATTAGGAGCACTCCCTTTAAGAGTGTGCTCCTAATCTCAGCTCGTTACCTGTATAAAAGACACCTGGGAGCCAGAAATCTTTCTGATTGAGAGGGGGTCAAATACTTATTTCCCTCATTAAAATTCAAATCAATTTATAACATTTTTGACATGCGTTTTTCTGGATTTCTTTGTTGTTATTCTGTCTCTCACTGTTCAAATAAACCTACCATTAAAATTATAGACTGATAATTTCTTTGTCAGTGGGCAAACGTACAAAATCAGCAGGGGATCAAACACTTTTTTCCCTCACTGTATATACAGTAGTATGTGGACACGCCTTCATATTAGTGGATTCTAATAGAGATACACTGTATATACAGCTGTATAATAATATAATAATAATAATATGCCATTTAGCAGATACCACCCCTTCATATTACTGGATTCTAATGGAGATACACTATATATACAGCAGTATGTGGACACCCCTTCATGTTAGTGGATTCTAATAGAGATACACTATATATACAGCAGTATGTGGACACCCCTTCATATTAGTGGATTCTAATAGAGATACACTATATATACAGCAGTATGTGGACACCCCTTCAAATTAGTGGATTCGGCTATTTCAGCCACACCCGTTGCTGACAGGTGTATAAAATCGAGCATACCGCCATGATATCTCCATAGACAAACATTGGCAGTAGAATGGCCTTACTGAAGAGATCAGTGACTTTCAACGTGGCACCGTCATAGGATGCCACCTTTCCAGCAAGTCAGTTCCTCAAATGTCTGCCCTGCTAAAGCTGCCCCGGTCAACTGTAAGTGCTGTTATTGTGAAATGGAAACATCTAGGAGCAATCATCTGTCCTCAGTTGCAATACTCACTACAGAGTTCCAAACTGCCACCAGAAGCAACGTCAGCACAAGAACTGTTCGTCTGGAGCTTCATGAAATGGGTTTCCATGGCCGAGCAGCCACACGCAAGCCTAAGATCACCATGCGCAATGCCAAGCGTCGGCTGGAGTGGTGTAAAGCTCGCCGCCATTGGACTCTGGAGAAGTGGAAACGCGTTCTATGGAGTGATGAATCACGCTTCACCATCTGGCAGTCCGACAGATGAATCTGGGTTTTGCGGATGCCAGGAGAACGCTACCTGCAACAATGCATAGTGCCAACTGTAAAGTTTGGTGGAGGAGGAATAATGGTCTGGGGCTGTTTTTCATGGTTCGGGCTAGGCCCCTTAGTTCCAGTGATGGGAAATCTTAACGCTACAGCATACAATGACATTCTAGACGATTCTGTGCTTCCAACTTTGTGGCAACAGTTTGGGGAAGGCCCTTTCCTGTTTCAGCATGTCAATGCCCCTATGCACAAAGCGAGGTCCATACAGAAATGGTTTGTGGATTAACTTGACTGGCCTTCACAGAGCCCTGACCTCAACCCCATCGAACACCTTTGGGATGAATTGGAACGCCGACTGCGAGCCAGGCCTAATCGCCCAACATCAGTGCCCGACCTCACAAATGCTCTTGTGCCTGAATGGAAGCCCAGAAGAGTGGAGGCTGTTATAGCAGCAAAGGGGGGACCAACTCCATATTAATGCCCATGATTTTAGAATGAGATGTTCAATACTTTTGGTCATGTAGTGTACTTCCCAGCAGTCTAACATAGCGATGCTTCTCCTCTTAGAACCATGTCCCAACCGTCTTAAAAAGCCTCCTCTCCTCATCTGCCTTCCCCAGGCCCACTGATGTGTAAAGATCTGAGGGACTGTACCTACATGGTTGAAGTCTTTCCAGTGAGAAATGATGAGTCTGAATGCTTGGGCTAACGATTCGAAGGACAGTGCAAAAAGCAGCAGGGATAAGAGTCCACCCTGCCGAGTGTCGTATAGTCGTATAGTGTTGTACGTCATCATGGGACGATAAAGATTAACTTGAACTTGGAGTATGTATATAGTATAGGAGAACAGGACAGGAAAGGAAGACATGTAGGATGTTTCAGGCTCTCCTTCTCCTCTGACAAGTCATTTAGGATGTTTCAGGCTCTCCTTCTCCTCTGACCAGTCATTTAGGATGTTTCAGGCTCTCCTTCTCCTCTGACCAGTCTTCCTGTCTTCTTCTTTCATCTTTTAGGACATAAAGCATAACACTCTGACCCTCGTGTTGATCCAGGAGATCGGTTACAACTTGCCTGGCAGACATCTGGTACCAGGGCAACACAGCTGCAGAGTTAGCAGAGGGCAAACTATGTAGACATCCACCACACGAGGGTCGATCCCATTCAACATGACATATTTCACAACATTTCATATCCTTTGCATTGTTCAACGATCGTGAAAGCCCAAGTATGACCTCTGACCTCTAGCTCAGAAACACTACATTTCAGGGAAGGAATCCCCCAAGTTAAGTTGGTGTTGTAATGCTCAAAGTATGCAGAATGAAAATGAGCAATCACACCACCATTAGATTAGCACTCCCAAGCCATGGGAAAAACTGTCACCAAGATATCCCGAATGAGTTAAAGTGATAAACAAATGATGGTGATGGAGTTTAAATATGGTACCTCTTTATGTGGTTGAGATGATGGTTCTATGGGGCGTACTGTTTTCTCATGGAATCACTGGAACACACACACACACACACACACACACACACACACACACACACACATGTTTATTAGATCACATAATGTAAACAGTCCCGGTGGGTGTTTTGGATAAATGTAATTTGCTGCCATGCTGTTTTCCAGGCTGCATCTAGTACTCAGGCTGTTGTAAGTTAATTTGCCAAATCAACTGAAAAAAAGTAGAAATCTAATGAAAAACACTGCCCTGGCAACAAGTACACATACCAGTGGTTGTCTAAAGAATGAAAGCCCTTTAATGTGGTGATTGCATGGTTTTAGTTTCCACAAAAAGAACACTCCTTTTCCGCTGGTGTTTTAAATTTATCTGTATTTCCTTCCAGTTGTTGGTTATCAGAGTTGCTGTTTTAGGTATTCACTCAAAACCTTCCCTTATGTTATGAACTCCTCCTCACCTTTCTACCTTAAACACACACACACACACACACACACACACACACACACACACACACACACACACACACACACACACACACACACACACACACACACACACACACACACACACACACACACACACACACACACACACATCTGTAACTCAAGTGGCTGCTGCAGGGAGGTTTCATGGCTGTTCAGCCAGAGAGACCAGACTCCTCTCAGACCTGTCAAACCAATGGTCCTGAATGGAGGGGAATGAGGTCTTTGGGAAAAGCAGCAGACTCAGAGACCAGACCCCTCTCAGACCTGTCAAACCAATGGTCCTGAATGGAGGGGAATGAGGTCTTAGGTAAAAGCAGCTGACTCAGAGACCAGACCCCTCTTAGACCTGTCAAACCAATGGTCCTGAATGGAGGGGAATAAGGTATTTGGGAAAAGCAGCTAACTCAGAGAATCAAAAGGCTATGGAACCTAGGAGAACCTGGGGGCACCTGGGGCAACCTGGGGGAGGTAGACTAGCTCATAGTGTACAGCTGCAGTAAACTGTCTCTCTACAGGAACCAAGTCTGACACTGCTGCTGCTGGGTAGGGCTTGCTACCTCCTCTGTGGCTCTGTTGCTGGGTAGGGCTAGCTAAGCTACCTCCTCAGGGGCTCTGCTGCTGGGTAGGGCTAGCTAAGCCACCTCCTCTGAGGCTCTGCTGCTGGGTAGGGCTAGCTAAGCCACCTCCTCTGAGGCTCTGCTGCTGGGTAGGGCTAGCTAAGCTACCTCCTCTGATGCTCTGCTGCTGGGTAGGGCTAGCTACCTCCTCTGAGGCCCTGCTGCTGGGTAGGGCTAGCTACCTCCTCTGAGGCTCTGCTGCTGGGTAGGGCTAGCTAAGCCACCTCCTCTGAGGCTCTGCTGCTGGGTAGGGCTAGCTAAGCTACCTCCTCTGAGGCTCTGCTGCTGGGTAGGGCTAGCTAAGCTACCTCCTCTGAGGCTCTGCTGCTGGGTAGGGCTAGCTACCTCCTCTGAGGCTCTGCTGCTGGGTAGGGCTAGCTAAGCTACCTCCTCTGATGCTCTGCTGCTGGGTAGGGCTAGCTAAGCCACCTCCTCTGGGGCTCTGCTGCTGGGTAGGGCTAGCTAAGCTACCTCCTCTGGGGCTCTGCTGCTGGGTAGGGCTAGCTAAGCTACCTCCTCTGAGGCTCTGCTGCTGGGTAGGGCTAGCTAAGCTACCTCCTCTGAGGCTCTGCTGCTGGGTAGGGCTAGCTACCTCCTCTGAGGCTCTGCTGCTGGGTAGGGCTAGCTAAGCCACCTCCTCTGATGCTCTGCTGCTGGGTAGGGCTAGCTACCTCCTCTGAGGCCCTGCTGCTGGGTAGGGCTAGCTACCTCCTCTGAGGCTCTGCTGCTGGGTAGGGCTAGCTAAGCCACCTCCTCTGAGGCTCTGCTGCTGGGTAGGGCTAGCTAAGCTACCTCCTCTGAGGCTCTGCTGCTGGGTAGGGCTAGCTAAGCTACCTCCTCTGAGGCTCTGCTGCTGGGTAGGGCTAGCTCTGCTGCTGTGCTGTGGGCACTTCCTAATCTGGGTAGAGTCCCTCAGGGAGATGAGATGAGATGAGATGAGATGAGATGAGATGAGATGAGAGCGAGAGAGAGAGAGAGAGAGAGAGAGAGAGAGAGAGAGAGAGAGAGAGAGAGAGAGAGAGAGAGAGAGAGAGAGAGAGAGAGAGAGTCTAAGAGCGGTGCTGCTAATCACAGTGCTAGATGTGCCTCTGGCTGTGTACAACTGGTATATAAAACAGGGAAGCCCTGGCTGTATATAACTGGTATACAATATAGAGGAACAGGGAAGCTCTGGCTGTATATAACTGGTATATAATACAGGGGAACAGGGAAGCGCTGGCTGTATATAACTGGTATATAATACAGAGGAACAGGTAAGCTCTGGCTGTATATAACTGTTATATAATACAGAGGAACAGGGAAGCTCTGGCTGTATATAATACAGGGGAACAGGGAAGCGCTGGCTATATATAACTGGTATATAATACAGGGGAACAGGGAAGCTCTGGCTGTATATAACTGGTATATAATACAGAGGAACAGGGAAGCTCTGGCTGTATATAACTGGTATATAATACAGGGGAACAGGGAAGCTCTGGCTGTATATAACTGGTATATAATACAGGGGAACAGGGAAGCTCTGGCTGTATATAACTGGTATATAATACAGGGGAACAGGGAAGCTCTGGCTGTATATAACTGGTATATAATACAGGGGAACAGGGAAGCTCTGGCTGTATATAACTGGTATATAATACAGGGGAACAGGGAAGCTCTGGCTGTATATAACTGGTATTCTACTATTCTACTATTCTACTGTGATGTCACGAGAGGCTACACAGCTTTCAGCGGGATTGCTCAAGTAGTGCAAGGAGACCAGGTTCAATCAAAACAAGGATTTTATTAAAGGTCTTGGGAAACTAACGAAAGTATAACACAATTCTGTTCTCTTGTGGCTCTTTAAGGGTTAACAGTTCAGGGATGTCTCTTCCACATCCAAAATCATAACTCTCACTCGCTCAAATAACTTTTCCCCAGTCTTACTGTATTCCACGTTGCAGCTAGTGGCCAACCCAGCAAAACGTCCTTCCAAATGTCCCACACGTATTTCCACAGGTGCATATATCCCAAAGGTGAGTATTTCCCAAAGGTAAGTATCTCCAAATCCTTATATTCCTCATGGAAGTGGACGTGCAGCACTCTTGTCCTCCAGAGAGCCCAGCTTGGAGACCGTGTCTCTTCCCTTCAACAAACCTTCAGCTCATCAGCTCCTGATTGGTTTCAGCTGCGTGGGAAGATTGGCCATAGAGGGTTGGAGTTCCCGACCATACCAGCAGATGGAGCCATAGCTGTCTGGGTTTGCAGCCATCTCAGGGGGGATGTAACGTCCCTCCAGGACACAGCCTCTCGTGACATCACACATCCCCCTCCTCGGGACCGACGTCCTCGTCGGGGTAAAGGCAGCGAAGAAGGCATCACGCCGGGAGAGGGCGTCCGCATTGCCGTGGTGCTTGCCAGCCCTGTGGACAACAGAAAAGTTAAACGGTTGCAAGCTCAAAAACCATCTGGTTACTCTACTGTTTGATTCCTTGTTCTTGGCCATCCACTGCAGAGGGGCGTGATCAGATACCACCATGAAACGTCGGCCCAGGAGATAGAACCGAAGGGACTCTAGGGCCCAGACTACAGCCAGACATTCTTTCTCCACCGTTGAATAGTTCTTCTCTCTTGGAAGTAACTTTCTGCTTAGGTAGAGAATGGGATGTTCTTCACCGTCATGTGCCTGGGTGAGGACAGCACCCAGACCCACCTCCGAAGCATCCGCTTGGACAATGAATTCCTTCTTGAAGTCTGGTGCCACCAGGATCGGACTGGAGCAGAGTGCTCGCTTCAGGTTGAGGAAAGCCGCCTCCGCCGCAGGGTTCCACTTCACCATTCGTGAGTGGCGTTTGGTCGTCAGCTCCGTCAACGGTGCAGCTATGGTAGCAAAATCTGCAATAAAGCGTCTATAGTAGCCAGCGAGGCCCAAAAATGACCTTACTTGCTTCTTGTTGATGGGCTGCGGCCAGTCCTGTATGGCCCGCAGTTTGGCTTCCTGTGGTTTGACCAACCCCCGCCCAATGGTGTACCCCAGGTAGTTTGTCTCACTGAAGGCCACCTTGCACTTCTTCGGGGTTTGCCGTGAGCCCTGCTTCCCTGAGCGAATCCAGCACCGCTTGTACCCGGGGGTAGGTGGCTGGCCCAATCCTGACTTTGTATAACAACATCATCCAAATACGCCGCTGCGTGCACTCTTGTGGGGCGCAAGGACTCGATCCATCAGGCGTTGGAACGTGGCAGGTGCCCCGTGGAGACCAAACGGAAGTCGGGTATACTGGTAGAGCCCCTCCGGGGTGGCAAAGGCTGTCTTCTCCTTAGACGCCGGGGTCAAGGGCACCTGCCAGTAGCCTTTTGTGAGATCAAGAGTGGTTAGGAAACGAGCATGCCCCAAGGAGTCTATTAAATCATCGACACGAGGCATTGGGTATGCATCAAATTCAGACACTTCATTCAACTTTCGATAGTCATTACAAAATCGTACTGAACCGTCTGGCTTGGGAACTAGTACGATGGGACTTGCCCAGGCACTGTGGGACTCTTCGATTACTCCCAACTCCCGCATCTTCCTTACCTCCTTCTGTATAACCACTTTACGAGCCTCTGGCACGCGGTACGGGCGCTGGTTTACCGTTCGGCCAGGCATGGTGCGGATCTCATGTTGGACCACCTCTGTGTGACCGGGAAGGGAGGAGAAGACATCCTGGTTCTGCTCCACGAGTTCCAGGGCCATCTGTCGTTGATGTGGGGACAGATTTGGACCCAGCTGAACCTCTTCTCGCCGGTTCCTGGGTCTCTGTGGGGGTAGAGAGCTGAACAGCGCCTCTCTGGCGTGCCACTTCTTTAAAAGGTTAACATGATAAATCTGCTCAGTTTTCCTTTTATCTGGTTGCCTCACCTTGTAGTTTACTTCTCCCATGCGTTCAATGACCTCATATGGTCCTTGCCAGGTTGCCAGGAATTTGCACTCAACGGTTGGCACCAGGACCAGCACTCTGTCCCCCGGCTTAAACTCCTGGGTTGAGCAGATCTGTTGTAGGAGGCTTGCTGTTGCCGCTGACTGGCCTCCAGGTGTTCCCGCATCATGGGATAGATGGCCTTTATTCTCTCCCCTCATAGCCCCTACATGGTCGATCAGTGTCCGCTGTTGGCATGGCTGCTCCTCCCAGGCCTCCTTGGCGATGTCGAGCAGTCCTCTGGGTCTGTAGGAAAGCAAGAGCTCAAAGGGTGAAAAACCAGTAGAAGACTGAGGTACCTCTCTCACCGCAAATAATATGTATGGTAACAGCTGATCCCAGTTGCGCCCATCTTCCCCTACCGCTTTCCGCAGCATGGATTTTAGTGTTTTGTTAAAACGCTCGACTAGGCCATCTGTCTGGGGGTGGTAGACCGAGGTTCTCAGCTGTTTGATTTTCAGTAAAGCACAGAGTTCTTTCATCACCCTGGACATGAATGGAGTCCCTTGGTCCGTCAATATCTCTTTGGGATTCCCAGACTAGTTGAGAGACGGAACAGCTCCTTGGCGATTTGTCTGGATGTAGCCTTCCTCAGCGGAATGGCCTCCGGGTACCGGGACGCATAGTCCAGAATGACCAGAATGTATTGATGTCCCCTGGCACTTTCGGTAAGGGCCCGACTATGTCTAATCCAATCCTCTCAAAAGGAGTTTCGATAATGGGCAAGGGAATGAGCGGGTTTCTATATGTGGGCTTTGGCGCAACCTGCTGACACTCAGGGCAACTACGGCAGTAGTTCTCTATCTCTTTGTGTACTCCTGGCCAAAAGAAACGTTGCATGATTCTTTCCTTAGTCTTCTCTACCCCCAAGTGGGCTCCCTAGCGGGTGTGTGTGGGCTAGGTTGAGTACTGTGGCCCGATAGGGCTGTGGCACGAGGAGCTGTTCATGCACTTCCTCATTTTTCTTGACTATCTGATATACTAACCCCCGGTTTACTGCGAAATGGGGGTAAGTAGGGTTTGTCTTATCACCTAACACTACACCTTCTAATACCTGCACATTTCTTAAGGCATTTGCAAGAGTAGGATCTTGTAATTGAGCCGTACCATACTGGCCTGTGAGAGGGGGAAGCTCTTGGGTGCCTGGGACGTCTTCTTCACTGGAGAACGGAGCACTTTCCTGGGCTGCGTTCTCTTCTCCCGTATCCGGACCAGTCTCGGTGTCGGTCTGGGCACCTGCCATCCCTATCAGAGCCCGGGCGGGAGTGAGTAACTCGGAGGATTGCACCGGAGCCTTCCCAGGATGAGTCTTGCCTCTCCGTTTCCGAGGTACTCGGGTTATCCTCTCCTGAGACTCTCTCCAGAGTGGGTAAAAGGCTGGGCAGTCTCGGTCCAATTAGGACAGGGACGGGGAGGGAATCAACCACCCCCGCCGTCGTGTGTATGGTTCCCCGTGTGCTGGTCATTGTAAGTTCAGTAATGGGGTATTCTCTGGTGTCCCCATGGACACAGGAAACTGGGAGGACTTTCCCCGGGGGTCAGACACGTTGGGCCCACCAAATCCTTACGCACCAGGGTGGCCCGGCTACCAGAATCCAGTAAGGCCTCCACATCATGGTGATTCACAGTTACCGGGCAGGTGGGGGTCGATCTGGGCCGCCATCTACGACTCCCAAGAGCGAGGCAAAACGGTGTGTGGGTGCTGAGCTGGAGGACTCCGCAGTGGGCATAGGTTCATCGGCTGGTTTCCACACTGCCAGGAGATATGTCCCATCTCCCCACACCGGTAACACTGTCGAGTTTCCCCCTCCTGGTGTACTCTTCTTGGACCCGCCTGGTTTCTGGCTCCCCCTGGAGCCGGGATAAGTCCTGACGTGGCTGGGTTCGAGACCGGGGTCCTTTGGACGGGTTCTTCCCATTTGTGGTGGGGCCGCACTCCTGGGGTCTTTTCGGGAAGCATTCAGCATCTCCGCTGTGGCCTGGTACTTTTCCACAGCTTCCACGGTCAGATCAGCCGTGGTCAAGGCCTGTTGACTGATGAACCGTTTTGCCTCATAAGGCAGGGGCGCGTAGGTAACGATCCACCACAACGGCCTCCACCACCGTCGCTGCTGTATTCCTCTGCGGATCCAGCCATTTCCTTGCGATTCGGACAAGTTCATGCATCTGCGCCCGAGGAGGTTGGTCTGGTTGGAAGGTCCAACTGTGAAAGCGCTGGGCCATACCAAACTTTGTGAGTCCATATCTGCTGAGGATCTCAGACTTCAGGGCATCATAGTCAGTAACCTGGTCAGGGCCCAGGTCCCGGACAGCATTCAGCGCTTCCCGGTTAGAAAGGGGGCTAACAGACCAACCCACTGTTGCTTGGGCCAGGCTTCCCTAGTGGCCGTGGCCTCAAATGCATGCAGGTATGCCTCAATGTCATCGGTAGCTCCCATCTTAGATATAAAGTCACTTGCCTTTATTGGGCGGGTATTTTGGACCACCTCTGTCTCTGCAACTGCAATTCCTCTGCCTTCAGAAGGTTGGCTTTCTTTGCTCCTCCAAGAGAGCCACGTTGCTTGCATCTGGGCTTGCTGGCCAGCAACAAGGGCTTTCAATATGTCCTCCATTTCAGTCGGCGGGGAGCCTACGGCCAGCTTGGAAAACTGGGTGATCAAACTTCGGTATCCTCCTCTGACATGCACTATTAACGCTTGAGCGTGCCCGTATTCTCCACCATCTGTGATGTCACGAGAGGCTACACAGCTTTCAGCGGGATTGCTCAAGTAGTGCAAGGAGACCAGGTTCAATCAAAACAAGGATTTTATTAAAGGTCTTGGGAAACTAACGAAAGTATAACACAATTCTGTTCTCTTGTGGCTCTTTAAGGGTTAACAGTTCAGGGATGTCTCTTCCACATCCAAAATCATAACTCTCACTCGCTCAAATAACTTTTCCCCAGTCTTACTGTATTCCACGTTGCAGCTAGTGGCCAACCCAGCAAAACGTCCTTCCAAATGTCCCACACGTATTTCCACAGGTGCATATATCCCAAAGGTGAGTATTTCCCAAAGGTAAGTATCTCCAAATCCTTATATTCCTCATGGAAGTGGACGTGCAGCACTCTTGTCCTCCAGAGAGCCCAGCTTGGAGACCGTGTCTCTTCCCTTCAACAAACCTTCAGCTCATCAGCTCCTGATTGGTTTCAGCTGCGTGGGAAGATTGGCCATAGAGGGTTGGAGTTCCCGACCATACCAGCAGATGGAGCCATAGCTGTCTGGGTTTGCAGCCATCTCAGGGGGATGTAACGTCCCTCCAGGACACAGCCTCTCGTGACATCACACTACTAACAAAGAAAGCTCTCAGTGTGTTCAACAGTGTGTTCAGTTGATTGAGTTTAACTGGACCGGCCTCGTTTAACAAAACCATCAAGTCCCTTAGCCATCATAACAGGATGTCACCAGTCACTAGTGATAGAACATATATATATATATATATATATATATATATATATATATACATATATATATATACACACACACACACACACACACACACACACACACACACACACACCCTGCTAGGTTTCATCATCTTCACCACACTTCTCCAATCGATAGGGACGTAGAGAGTATCTCTGGTGTTTTCTCTGGATGGGGCCAAGGGCTTGTGGTATCACTCCAGAGCAGGGTTCTAGTTCCTCAGGAAGACATTGTGGAATACACTGCGTATGGATGGCTGCTAGCTGCAGGGCCTTCTGGCCCGTCCTCACAGTCTGCTGGCAGCCAGTAGGCTGTTTCTGCTACACTTATTTTAATACACATATTACATGACTTTCCTCTCACAAGGTTTCTGAAGGGAGGAAATAGCAGATTGAATGTAAACAAGATTAGCTTCCCTTCCCTTCCCTGCACCCCCCTCTCTTCCTCTCTCTCTCTCTCTATTGCCAGCTGCTGCGCCAAGCTCCATAATAAGTCTCCTGGCCTTACCGTACCAACACAGCGCTGCTGAGTGGGACAGAGTTGGAGACGGAACAGGCGCTAGATATGAGATCTGTTACTGACTGACTGGGCCTCACAAGCGCCATGACAAAGCCCTCTGTCTAAGTCCACCGATCAAATTTGAAAAATACAGTAAATTGAGCATAGTCCTGATTTGTACTGTATGGACCTATAAATTAAGATTTAGATTATATCCTAATTTTGTAGTTTACATTCAAAGAGATTTAACTGAAGTGTGGTGTGTCTCCCCTCCCCTCCCCTCCCCTCCCCCCTCCCCCTCCCTCCCTCCCCTCCCTCCCCCCCCCCTCCCTCTCCTCTCCTCTCCCCCTCTCCTCTCCGTCCCCTCTACTCTCCTCTACTCTCATCTACTCTCCAGCCATCTACAACTAAATATAAAAGTGTTATTGCTCTTTCAGAACATATCCCACCAGCCAAAATACACAGGACCTGCTTTTTTAACCTCGACCAGTGATCTGTGTATTTGGAGTGGAAGAGGATAGCAGGGCAGCGAGAGGGAAGGAGGAGCTGTGTAGATGTGCTCTGCTCTACACGCTGGCTGTCTCAGGGCTGGTCTGGCTAGAAGGCCTCATCATCACATCGTCTACTCTAGCTCTATTGAAGGTGTGAAACTACAGCAGGGCTCTCCTCTCTCCTCTCTCCTCTCTCCTCTCTCCTCTCTCCTCTCTCCTCTCTCCTCTCTCCACAACCACATTAATGGAATGCTGCTGGATCATTAGATTGCAGATAATGATATGTCAGTAATCATCATAATTCGTTTCTGTCATATCTAATCACCCTGTTTTACAGAGTAAAGGCTTGGCCTGTATTGATAATAGCAGAGGACACTGTTCTGTAAAGCCCTGTATTGACAATGATAGCAGAGGACACTGTTCTGTAAAGCCCTGTATGTAGACAATGATAGCAGAGGACACTGTTCGGTAAAGCCCTGTATGTAGACAATGATAGCAGAGGACACTGTTCTGTACTACTCTGCTATACCCTCACGTCTGTCACTCTCCACCCCCTCCCTCCCTCCCCATGGTATCCATGTGGCTGTCTGGGTCGCCCCCTCCCTACTCCCGTTTAGAGGGGATTCATTGCAGCCTAATTGGGATAACATGGTCGAAAACATTAACCTTGCTATTTCTAAACAAGGTTTCAATTAACTGGTAATAAGGCCCAGCCAGCCAGCCAGCCCTGGACAGACAGGACAGGACAGGACAGGACAGGACAGACAGACAGACAGACAGACAGACAGACAGACAGACAGACAGACAGACAGACAGACAGACAGACAGATCCACTTGGGGAGGAAATGTGAAACATGCTGCAGTTGATGGTTGGCTTTCCTCCCGCTTTGATAAATCACTGAGGAGGAAGAGAGGAGATGGGAGGAGGAGGGGAGAAGATGGGAGGAGGAAGAGAGGAGATGGGAGGAGGAGGAGAGAAGATGGGAGGAGGAAGAGAGAAGATGGGAGGAGCAAGAGAGGAGATGGGAGGAGGAGGAGAGAAGATGGGAGGAGGAAGAGAGAAGATGGGAGGAGGAAGAGAGGAGATGGGAGGAGGAGGAGAGAAGATGGGAGGAGGAAGAGAGGAGATGGGAGGAGGAGGAGAGAAGATGGGAGGAGGAGGATAGGAGATGGGAGGAGGAAGAGAGGAGATGGGAGGATGAGAGAAGATGGGAGGAGGAGGAGAGGAGACGGGAGGAGGAAGAGAGGAGATGGGAGGAGTTTTTCCCCTCTCCTCCCCTCTCCTCTCCTCCCCCCCCCTCCGCTCCTCTCCCCCCCCTCCTCCTCCTCTCCCCTCTCCTCTCTCTCCTCTCCCTCCTCCCTCCTCCCTCCTCTCCCTCCTCTCCTCTCCTCTCCTCTCCTCTCCTCCCCCCCCCTCCTCTCCTCCCCCTCCCCTCTCTCTCCTCTCCTCAGCAGCTGTGTTGTATGGATCAGGTCATCTGGACCTGTTTGAAACCAGCTGACCTGTGGTGAATTATCCCTAACTCAGTAGTAAACAGCTAAAGGACCACATCCCTGCTACAGCCTGCTGTCTTCTTTACACAGGAAGAGAGGAGGACGACTTGGAGAGATGGTTTCATCAGATAACACTGAAACTCAAGAGCCTTGAAACTGGACAGCACATTTCCTTTTATGTAAGGTCTACAATGTGAACAGGTTGATGCTTTCTTTTTTGGCCATACCCTCCTTCCTCTTGTCTCCTATCCTCCTCTACCTCTCCTCCATTCCTCTCCCTCGCTTGTTCTCAAATGATCATCATTCCTGAAGAATGTGTTTTCTTTCTTTCTCCAAGTGTTTAACTCCTTAGAAGCCTGGTCCCAGTAGCTGTGTGTAACGTTCTGCCAGCACTTTGTTGTTCTAATCCTTCTCTCTATGAAGTCAGGGGGAGTGTGTGTGTGTGTGTGTCTGTGCCTGTGTGTGTGTCTGTGTCTGTGTGTGTGCGTGCGTGTACTTGCGTTTGTAGTGTGCATGCATGCATGCGTGTGTGTGTGTGTATTAAATCACCACCCTGTCAGTGCTTCATCTTGTCAGATGTTGAGTGTAATCAGTAAAGAGAGGATGCCCTGTTCTGCCTGGCTGACGTTGTCAAGGGACTTGGCACAGCAACACAGGGTTTTAATGTCATTCTAATAGCACCGTGATACTTTAAATACTGATCTCTGTTGCTCCTGGATCACTGTCCTTCAGCATATTGTAGATCTTCCTGCTGGAGACAGGATGTTGATTGGAAGAGAAAGAATAAAGAACGGGGACAGAACAGAGAGAACAGAGAGAGAATGGAGAGAACAGAGAGAGAGCAGAGAGAGAGCGGAGAGAGAACAGAGAGAGAATGGAGACAACAGAGAGAGAGCGGAGAGAGAGCGGAGAGAGAGCGGAGAGAGAGCGGAGAGAGAACAGAGAGTGAGCGGAGAGAGAACAGAGAGAGAGCGGAGAGAGAGCGGAGAGAGAACGGAGAGAGAACAGAGAGAGAACAGAGAGAGAGCAGAGAGAGAACAGAGAGAGAGCAGAGAGAGAACAGAGAGAGAGCGGAGAGAGAACAGAGAGAGAACAGAGAGAGAGCAGAGAGAGAGAGTGGAGAGAGAACAGAGAGAGAGCGGAGAGAGAACAGAGAGAGAGCGGAGAGAGAACAGAGAGAGAGTGGAGAGAGAACAGAGAGAGAGTGGAGAGAGAGAGCGGAGAGAAAACAGAGAGAGCGGAGAGAGAACAGAGAGAGCGGAGAGAGAACAGAGAGAGAGTGGAGAGAGAGTGTGGAGAGAGAACAGAGAGAGAGTGGAGAGAGAATAGAGAGAGCGGAGAGAGAACAGAGAGAGCGGAGAGAGAACAGAGAGAGCAGAGAGAACAGAGAGAGAGTGGAGAGAGAGAGTGGAGAGAGAACAGAGAGAGAGTGGAGAGAGAATAAAGAAAGCGGAGAGAGAACAGAGAGAGCGGAGAGAGAACAGAGAGAGAGTGGAGAGAGAGAGCGGAGAGAAAACAGAGAGAGCGGAAAAAAAAAGAGAAAAAAAAAGATTAAAAATAGAAAAGACAAATAATAAAAATAAAAATAAAAATATAAATAATATAGATATATGTATATATATATATTTTAATATAAAAGTATATATATTATAATATATACATATATAACCAATATAAAAATATAAGAATATAAATATAAATATAATATATATAAAAAAAAAAAAAATAAGTAAATATATATAGGGTTTATATATAATAGAAATAAAAATAAAGAAATTAGAGATAAAAAATAAGAAGAAATATATTTAAAAAAAATAAGGACAAAGATTAAGAATAAAAGAAACAGAGAAAAAGAGAAAAAGAGAAAAAACCAAAAGAACAAAAGAACTAAAGAGAGAATATAGAAGAAAAGATATATGAGAGAGAGAACAAATAGACAAGATAACATATATATATGATATAAATTAACATAAATGGGGGTGTATATTTTATATATAATAAGTATATATATAAAAAATATATTCAGATATATGTATCATATAAAAATATATATATATATAGTAGTTGTATATGTTTATATATGTATATATATAATATTTATATATATATTTTATATATATTTTGGTAGAATTGAGGGGAGAGAGAGAGAATGGAGAGAGAACGAGAGATAACGGAGAGAGAGAGCGGAGAGAGAACAGAGAGAGAAATGGAGAGAGAGCAGAGAGAGAGCAGAGAGAGAAGCGGAGCAAGAGAACGGAGAGAGAGTGGAGAGAGAGCGGAGAGAGAACGGAGAGAGAGCAGGGAGACAGAGAGAAGAGAGAGAATAGCGAGAGAGAACGGCAGAGAGCGGAGAGAGAATGGAGAGAGAGCAGCGAGAGAACGGAGAGAGAACAGAGAGAGAGCGGAGAGAAAGGGGGGAGAGAACGGGGAGAGAACAGAGAGAGAGCGGAGAGAGAACAGAGAGAGAGCGGAGAGAGAACAGAGAGAGTGGAGAGAGAACAGAGAGAGAGCAGAGAGAGAGAGCGGAGAGAGAACAGATAGAGCGGAGAGAGAACAGAGAGAGACAGGAGAGAGAACGGAGAGAGAACAGAGAGAGAACGGAGAGAGAATAGAGAGAGAACGGAGAGAGCGGAGAGAGAACAGAGAGAGAGCGGAGAGAGAGAGCGGAGAGAGAACAGAGAGAGAGCGGAGAGAGAACAGAGAGAGACAGGAGAGAGAATGGAGAGAGAACAGAGAGAGAACGGAGAGAGCGGAGAGAGAACAGAAAGAGAGCAGAGGGAGAACAGAGAGAGAACAGAGAGGGAGCAGAGAGAGTGGAGAGAGAGCGGAGAGAGAGCAGAGAGAGAGAGCAGAGAGAGAGCGGAGAGAGAACAGAGAGAGAACAGAGAGGGAGCAGAGAGAGTGGAGAGAGAGCGGAGAGAGAGCAGAGAGAGAGAACAGAGAGAGAGTGGAGAGAAAACAGAGAGAGAACAGAGAGAGAGCGGAGAGAGAGCTGAGAGAGAATGGGGAGAGAACCGGGAGAGAAGGAAGAGAGATCGGAGAGAGAACGGGAGAGAACGGAGAGAGAACAGGAGAGAACGGAGAGAGAGCAGAGAGAGAGCGGAGAGAGAACGGAGAGAGAGCGGAGAGAGAGCGGAGAGAGAGCGGAGAGAGCGGAGAGAGAATGGAGAGAGAACGGAGAGATAACGGAGAGAGAGAGCGGAGAGAGAACAGAGAGAGAGAATGGAGAGAGAGCAGAGAGAGAGCAGAGAGAGAGCAGAGAGAGAACGGAGCAAGAGAACGGAGAGAGAGTGGAGAGAGAGCGGAGAGAGAACGGAAAGAGAGCGGAGAGAGAGCGGAGACAGAGAGGAGAGAGAACAGCGAGAGAGAACGGCGAGAGAGCGGAGAGAGAATGGAGAGAGCAGCGAGAGAACGGAGAGAGAACGGAGAGAGAGCGGAGAGAAAGGGGGGAGAGAACGGGGAGAGAACAGAGAGAGAGCGGAGAGAGAACAGAGAGAGAGCGGAGAGAGAACAGAGAGAGAGCGGAGAGAGAACAGAGAGAGTGGAGAGAGAACAGAGAGAGAGCAGAGAGAGAGCGGAGAGAGAACAGAGAGAGACAGGAGAGAGAACGGAGAGAGAACAGAGAGAGAACGGAGAGAGAATAGAGAGAGAACGGAGAGAGCGGAGAGAGAACAGAGAGAGAGAGCGGAGAGGGAGCAGAGAGAGTGGAGAGAGAGCGGAGAGAGAGCAGAGAGAGAGAGCAGCGAGAGAGCGGATAGAGAACAGAGAGAGAACAGAGAGTGAGCAGAGAGAGTGGAGAGAGAGCGGAGAGAGAGCAGAGAGAGAGAACAGAGAGAGAGTGGAGAGAAAACAGAGAGAGAACAGAGAGAGAGCGGAGAGAGAGCTGAGAGAGAATGGGGAGAGAACCGGGAGAGAAGGAAGAGAGATCGGAGAGAGAACGGGAGAGAACGGAGAGAGAACAGGAGAGAACGGAGAGAGAACGGAGAGAGAGCGGAGAGAGAATAGAGAGAGAAAGCGGAGAGAGAACGGAGAGAGAGCAGAGAGAGAACAGAGAGAGAACAGGGAGAGAGAACAGAGAGAGAACGCGGGAGAGAACGCGGGAGAGAACGGAGAGAGAACGGAGAGAGAACGGGAGAGAGCGAGGAGAGAGCGGAGAGAGAACGGGGAGAGAACGGAGAGAGAACGGGGAGAGAACGGAGAGAGAATGGAGAGAGAGCGGAGAGAAAATGGGGAGAGAACAGGGAGAGATGGAAGAGAGATCGGAGAGAGAACGGGAGAGAACGGAGAGAGAACGGGAGAGAGAACAGAGAGAGAACGAGAGAGAACGGAGAGAGAACGGGGAGAGAGAATGGAGAGAGAACGGGAGAGAACGGGGAGAGAACGGGGGAGAGATCAGAGAGAGAACGGGTAGAGAACGGGGAGAGAGAACGGGAGAGAGCGGGGAGAGAACAGGGAGAGAGAACCGAGAGAGAACGGGGGAGAGAACGGGAGAGAACGGGGAGAGAACGGGGAGAGAGAACAGAGAGAGAGCGGAGAGAGAGCAGGGAGAAAACGGGAGAGAACGGGGAGAGAACAGGGAGAGAGAACAGAGAGAGAACGGGGGAGAGGACGGAGAGAGAACAGAGAGAGAATGGGGAGAGAACGGAGAGAGAGCAGAGAGAGAGCTGAGAGAGAATGGGGAGAGAACGGGGAGAGAAGGAAGAGAGAACGGGAGAGAACGGAGAGAGAACGGGAGAGAACGGAGAGAGAACGGAGAGAGAGCAGAGAGAGAACAGAGAGAGAACAGGGAGAGAGAACAGAGAGAGAACGCGGGAGAGAACGGAGAGAGAACGGAGAGAGAACGGGAGAGAGCGAGGAGAGAGCGGAGAGAGAACGGGGAGAGAACGGAGAGAGAACGGGAGAGAATGGAGAGAGAACTGGGAGAGAACGGAGAGAGAATGGAGAGAGAACGGAGAGAGAATGGAGAGAGAGCGGAGAGAGAATGGGGAGAGAACAGGGAGAGAAGGAAGAGAGATCGGAGAGAGAACGGGAGAGAACGGAGAGAGAACGGGAGAGAACGGAGAGAGAGCAGAGAGAGAACAGAGAGAGAACAGGGAGAGAGAACAGAGAGAGAACGAGAGAGAACGGAGATAGAACGGGGAGAGAGAATGGAGAGAGAACGGGAGAGAGAGCAGGGAGAGAACGGGAGAGAACGGGGAGAGAACAGGGAGAGAGAACAGAGAGAGAACGGGGGAGAGAACGGAGAGAGAACAGAGAGAGAATGGGGAGAGAACGGAGAGAGAGCAGAGAGAGAGCTGAGAGAGAATGGGGAGAGAACGGGAGAGAAGGAAGAGAGAACGGGAGAGAACGGAGAGAGAACGGAGAGAGAGCAGAGAGAGAACAGAGAGAGAACAGGGAGAGAGAACAGAGAGAGAACGCGGGAGAGAACGGAGAGAGAACAGAGAGAGAACGGGAGAGAGCGAGGAGAGAGCGGAGAGAGAACGGGGAGAGAACGGAGAGAGAACGGGAGAGAATGGAGAGAGAACTGGGAGAGAACGGAGAGAGAATGGAGAGAGAACGGAGAGAGAATGGAGAGAGAGCGGAGAGAGAATGGGGAGAGAACAGGGAGAGAAGGAAGAGAGATCGGAGAGAGAACGGGAGAGAACGGAGAGAGAACGGGAGAGAACGGAGAGAGAACGGAGAGAGAGCGGAGAGAGAATAGAGAGAGAAAGCGGAGAGAGAATGGAGAGAGAGCAGAGAGAGAACAGAGAGAGAACAGGGAGAGAGAACAGAGAGAGAACGAGAGAGAACGGAGAGAGAACGGGGAGAGAGAATGGAGAGAGAACGGGAGAGAACGGAGAAAGAATGGGGGAGAGATCAGAGAGAGATCAGAGAGAGAACGGGGAGAGAACGGGGAGAGGGAATGGTAGAGAACGGGGAGAGAGAACGGGAGAGAACAGGGAGAGAACAGGGAGAGAGAACAGAGAGAGAACGGGGGAGAGAACGGGAGAGAACGGGGAGAGAACAGGGAGAGAGAACAGAGAGAGAACGGGGAGAGAACGGAGAGAGAGCGGAGATAGAACGGGGAGAGAATAGAGAGAGAATAGAGAGAGAGTGGAGAGAGAACGGGGAGAGAACGGGGAGAGAACAGAGAGAGAACAAGAACGGAGAGAGAACGGGGAGAAAACGGGAGAGAACAGAGAGAGAACAAGAACGGAGAGAGAACGGGGAGAGAACGGGAGAGAACAGGAAGAATGGGGTGCTTCTGTGTCACCTCCAATAACTGCCAACATGCTGTAGATGTTTACCTCCGTCTGGCCCACATGTTCTGTGTGGGAGGGGAGAGAACAGCTGTCTCTATGGAAGGGACACACACACACTGATGAAAACATCTTAGAAGGTAGGATAGGTACCCATCCATGAAACAGCCAGTAACTTTCCATGTTCTAAATCTTTCCACAGCTATCTTGTCTTGTCCTTTCATAAAAATGACTTTGTGTTGATAACCTTCTTTCTCAGTTATAAAAACCCTGTTTCTCTGTTATAAAAAAAACCTTTCTCTGTCTCCTGGTTTCCCATGGTCGTATTTGAGTCTACAGACAGTGTAATGAACTTTGCATCCTGTGTTTGTTTTTTAATTGAATAACATTTGTATTAGATGTTTTACAGACGGCCTTATAAAAAAGCATGTAATGCTGAGCGGTGGTACAGATCTGTTGTAACTGAGTCTAGAGTTGCTGTAAACCAAGCAGAGGAAACACACCTTGCTTTTATGACCGACATAAACAGTAGTTTACAACCCGGCTTTTACTGTCATATTGCACAACGACATGACCTCTCTAGGAGAGGGATCAGGGGTTAGGGGTTAGGGATTAGGGTTAGGGTTTAGGGCGTAGGAGGAAGGGGTTAGGAGTTAGGGTTAGAGCTCGACCTTAATGAAGGCCCAACACACCAGGAGACAATGGTTCTGTCCAAGGGTGCGTCCAAATGGCACCCTATTGGAAGCTAAAGAAATGCATTCAATGTCTACATTGGTTTTTGCCACATTTATTCTATTACAGACACCTTCATTTATACTTTTAATTATATTATGTGAACTAAACATACAAATAAAAAAATATATAAACACATTTTCCTTAATTCGTAATTTTTTGAAAGTTCTTATATTCATTTTGAAAGTTCATAAAGTTTGAATATTACAACAAAAAAGTACTTAAAAACATGTAATTTTGTCCTTGAAACATTTGATTGAAATACTGTAGAATTCCATTCATTCCTCTGGAGGACTGCTGCTACTGGGGAGTGCCAATATGGCCGACCGGTGGCTTCAAAGCATCTCACCCTCCCCCTCTCAGAGCCCAATCTTCACCCTCCCCCTCTCAGAGCCCAATCTTCACCCTCCCCCTGTCAGAGCCCAACCTTCACCCTCTCAGAGACCAACTTTCACCCTCCCCCTCTGAGCCCAACCCTCCCCCTCCCCCTGTCAGAGCCCAACCGTCCCCCTCCCCCTGTCAGAGCCCAACCTTCCCCCTCCCCTTGTCAGAGCCCAACCTTCCCCCTCCCCCTCTCAGAGCCCAAACCTCACCCTCCCCCTCAGAGCCCAACCTTCCCCTCCCCCTGTCAGAGCCCAACCTCCCCCCTCCCCCTCTCAGAGCCCAATCTTCACCCTCCCCCTCAGAGCCCAACCTTAACCCTCCCCCTCAGAGCCCAACATTCACCCTCCCCTGTCAGAGGCCAACTTTCACCCCTCCCCCTCTCAGAGCCCCTGCCACACAGAGACTGCTATCTCCCTGTAATCTCCCCCTCATCAAATAGCTACACTCATTTTAGATCTTTACCACCCTTTGTGTGCGTCTCTTCACCCATGATAGCGTTCCAAGGTGCATGGTCCCAAAGATAACAGTTTACAGTAGTTAATTGGTGATTAAACGACTAGATTCCCTTGCTACCAGTGTTATGACGTTGATTTTTTTTTATTTTTTATGACGAAACCAGTTGTCCGTTGGTATCAGGACACTTGTTTATCTATAGGAGTATTTTACTAGTTGGTTTAGACATTAGACCTCCATATTACTGCTGATGTTGGCATCATTTAAAGGTGCAGATCAGTAAAGGAGGAGGACCCCAGCAAGCAGGTTGAGATGACACCATTACAACCTGCCTGCTGAGTCTCTGGCTCTGTTTCAGGGGCCTGTTCCAGGGGGTGGGGCTTTTCCTTTTCCACTGTACATGTCTTTCCAACCCTGCACCCAAACACTTTGGCTTAAGGACTATTGAGTTGAGCCAATTCTTCATTCTCTGTATCTACACACAATGATATCACAACCATTCTGTCGGTGGCAGGAACTTATCTGTCAACTTTCAAGCTGATCTTATAAGATGAATATTTTCTGATATGCTGATTCGACTCACCACCATCAGGTCTCTCTCCTGCTTTCGTTATGAAGCGACAATCAGGTTTTCCACTCGGTGGTCTGTCTGTGGGTCTGTGGGTCTGTCAATATGAAGAGATTTATGTGCGCCACAGCGAGGGCCAGGCTGCCGCAGTCCTAAACCCATGTGATTACATTTTAATGCGCCGTTGGCTGGTTCAAATACCTCCAGTAATTACTTTGGTTTTTTCCACTCTTCATACAATCTTCTGCGTTTGTGCAACAGATTTGGACAGTGGTGTAAACCCCAGATATGTTCTGAATTAGACAGTGGTGTAAACCCCAGATATGTTCTGAATTAGACAGTGGTGTAAACCCCAGATATGGTCTGAATTAGACAGTGGTGAAAACCCCAGATATGTTCTGAATTAGACAGTGGTGTAAACCCCAGATATGGTCTGAATTAGACAGTGGTGTAAACCCCAGATATGGTCTGAATTAGACAGTGGTGTAAACCCCAGATATGGTCTGAATTAGACAGTGGTTTAAACCCCAGATATGGTCTGAATTAGACAGTGATGTAAACCCCAGATATGTTCTGAATTAGACAGTGGTTTAAACCCCAGATATGGTCTGAATTAGACAGTGGTGTAAACCCCAGATATGTTCTGAATTAGACAGTGGTTTAAACCCCAGATATGGTCTGAATTAGACAGTGGTGTAAACCCCAGATATGTTCTGAATTAGACAGTGGTGTAAACCCCTGATATGTTCTGAATTAGACAGTGGTGAAAAGCCCAGATATGGTCTGAATTAGACAGTGGTGTAAACCCCAGATATGGTCTGAATTAGACAGTGGTTTAAACCCCTGATATGTTCTGAATTAGACAGTGGTTTAAACCCCTGATATGTTCTGAATTAGACAGTGGTGTAAACCCCAGATATGGTCTGAATTAGACAGTGGTGTAAACCCCTGATATGTTCTGAATTAGACAGTGGTGTAAACCCCAGATATGGTCTGAATTAGACAGTGGTTTAAACCCCTGATATGTTCTGAATTAGACAGTGGTGTAAACCCCAGATATGGTCTGAAAGCACCAGAGCCTCAACTGTCTAAGACTGAATCTTTTAACCTTTTATACTTGTCCCTCCCTCTCCCTCTCCTCTCTCCCTCCCCCTCTCCTCTCCCCCTCCCTCTCCTCTCTCCCTCCCTCCCTCTCCTCTCTCCCTCCCTCCCTCTCCTCCTCCCTCTCCTCTCCCCCTCCCTCCCAATTTCAATTCAATTTCAATTTAAGGGCTTTATTGGCATGGGAAAAGTATGTTAATATTGCCAAAGCAAGTGATGTAGATAGTAAACAAAAGTGAAATAAACAATAAATATTAACAGTAAACATTACACTCAGAAGTTCCAAAAGAATAAAGACATTTCAAATGTCGTATTATTTTTATATACAGTGTTGTAACAATGTGCAAATAGTTAAAGTACAAATGGGAAAATAAATAAACATAAATATGGGTTGTATTTACAATAGTGTTTGTTCTTCCCCTCCTTCTCTCTCCCCCTCCCTCCCTCTCCTCTCTCCCTCCCTCCCTCTCCCCCCTCTCCTCTCTCCCTCCCACTCCTCTCCCCCTCCCTCTCTCTCTCTCCCCCTCTCTCTCTCTCTCTCTCTCTCTCTCTCTCTCTCTCTCTCTCTCTTCTCTCTCTTTTCTTTCTCTCTCTCTCCTCCTCCCCCTCCCTCTCCCCCCTCCCTCCCCCCCTCCCCCCCCTCCCTCCCCTCCCCCTCCCTCCCTCTCTCTCCCACTTCCTCCTCCCTCCCTCTCCCTCCCCCTCCTCTCTCTCCCTCCCTCCGTCTCCTCTCCCCCTCCCTCTCCTCCTCCCTCTCCTCTCTCTCTCCCCCCTCTCCTCTCCCCTTCCCTCTCTCTCCCCCTCCCTCTCTCTCCTCCTCCCTCTCTCTCCTCCTCCCTCCCTCTCCCTCTCCCTCTCCCTCTCCCTCTCTTCCCTCCTCCCTCCCTCCCTCCCTCCTCCCTCCCTCCTCCCTCCCTCCCTCCCTCCCTCCCTCCCTCCCTCCCTCCTCCTCCCTCTCCTCTCCCCTTCCTCTCTCCCCTCTCTCCCTCTCCCTCCCTCTCTCCCCTCCTCTCTCCCTCCCTCTCCTCTCCCCCTCCCTCTCTCTCCTCCTCCCTCTCCTCTCCCCAACCCTCTACTATCCCCCTCCCTCTCTCTCCCACTCCCTCCCTCTCCCCCTCCCTCTTCTCTCCCCCTCTTTTCTCCTCTCCCCCTCCCTCTCCTCTCCCCTCCCCCTCCCCCCTCCCTCTCCTCTCCTCTCCTCTCCTCTCCTCTCCTCTCCTCTCCTCCCTCTCCTCTCCTCTCCTCTCCTCTCCTCTCCTCTCCTCTCCTCTCCCTCCTCCCCTCCTCTCCTCTCCTCTCCTCCTCTCCTCTCCTCTCCTCTCCTCTCCCCCTCCCTCCCTCTCCCCTCCCTCTTCTCTCCCCCTCTTTTCTCCTCTCTCCCTCTCCCTCTCCTCTCCTCTCCCCCTCCCTCCCTCTCCCCCTCCCTCTTCCCTCCCCTCTTCTCTCCTCATCTCTCTCTCTTTTCTCTGTCAAATATTTATAGCTGATGAGAGATAAGATAGTTCCAGCGTCGGACCTGTCAGTGCCAGCTGCTGCAGACCTTTGCTCACAATAAAGTGTAAGATGTGTTCCAGGTGGGAGGGAACCTTATTGTATTTGGAGCTCATCCTGGAGGACTATTGATAGGAGGGCTGGGTTAGGAGGGAGGGCTGGGCTGTAGAGAGGAACAGTGAGGGAGGGCTGGGCTGTAGAGAGGGACAGTGAGGGAGGGCTGGGCTGTAGAGAGGAACAGTGAGGGAGGGCTGGGCTGTAGAGAGGGACAGTGAGGGAGGGCTGGGCTGTAGAGAGGAACAGTGAGGGAGCTAGGCTGTAGAGAGGAACAGTGAGGGAGGGCTGGGCTGTAGAGAGGAACAGTGAGGGAGGCTGTAGAGAGGAACAGTGAGGGAGGGCTGGGCTGTAGAGAGGAACAGTGAGGGATGGCTGGGCTGTAGAGAGGAACAGTGAGGGAGGGCTGGGCTGTAGAGAGGAACAGTGAGGGAGGGCTAGGCTGTAGAGAGGAACAGTGAGGGAGGGCTAGGCTGTAGAGAGGAACAGTGAGGGATGGCTGGGCTGTAGAGAGGAACAGTGAGGGAGGGCTGGGCTGTAGAGAGGAACATTACAGCATAGCTCAGATACAGATTGCTCAGTGCTTCAATAGAGCCTGTTATCTCCTCTAAACCATGGGAGTTTAACTCAATGTTTTTTCTTTTCCAGGGAGTGAGCAGAGGAGAGCAGTGCAGAGGAGACACAGTGGCAGTGTCCTGCCTTATCACACTCTATGCATCTGAAGAGATTTAGCTACCAGCCCTATATCAAATCAGATCAAAGTGTATTTGTCACTTGCACAGGATACAGCAGGTGTAAACAGTCCAGTGAAATACTTCCTGAAGCTCTTCCTCAGTCATAAAATAAATATACAAGACAAAGGGAAGTAAGATAGTGTTCTCTGTAAGTTTCTCTCCTCTCTATAACAGTGTATGTGATGCCAGTGGGACTCCATCACAATGTACTGCAACCTGTCATGCTCTGGATTACCCTATACTATTGACCACCAGTTTAGTCATGAGTGGAACATTCATCTAATTCAATACAAAATCACCATCTGGGCTTTGAAGGCAAAATTGTTCCAATATGCGAAACATATTGGTGTTGGACTGACCACAGCACTGACAGAACATTCTGAGGGTGACAGTGTATTGGGAAGAATGACTAAGTACCTTTAAGTACAATTCACTACCTTTCTCTCTGAGAGTGTAACGTCTGAGAAATCTCTCCAGTGAATAGTTGTATAATGTATTGCCAGTAGTATTGGAGGATCATTGTAGTAAGGAACTTCATCATGACAACACACAAAGACTCACGACAACTGAGGTTCACATCGCTAACAATCCTATTATGTTATCACTCTTATCAACGGAGGAGCAGTACCTGTGGTCAGAGTAGTAGAGCCTGTATCGATGCTGTTCTCTATCAGCTTTATTGTTGTGATACATACCGAGACAACATAATGCTAGGAGTGCCCTCTAATGGTGAATACATAGTGAGTACTATCTATCTATCTATCTATCTATCTATCTATCTATCTATCTATCTATCTATCTATCTATCTATCTATCTATCTATCTATCTATCTATCTATCTATCTATCTATCTATCTATCTATCTATCTATCTATCTACCTATCTATCTATCTATCTATCTATCTATCTATCTATCTATCTATCTATCTATCTATCTATCTATCTATCTATCTATCTATCTATCTATCTATCTATCTATCTATCTATCTATCGATTTTGTGAAATGACACCTTTCTAAGAGGTGTATATTAAAGCTCAGCTCAGCTTAAAATAACTAAACAAACTCAAACCAGTGATAAAGCTTCTATCTGTATCTGTCAATCTGTTTGTGAATGGGAGCTTGTTGCCACAGGTGTATACCTGCCTACCTGCCTGCCTGCCTGCCTGCCTGCCTGCCTGCCTGCCTGCCTGCCTGCCTGTCTGTCTGTCTGTCTGTCTGTCTGTCTGTCTGTCTGTCTGTCTGTCTGTCTGTCTACCTGCCTGCCTATCTACCTGCCTGCCTGCCTGCCTGCCTGTCTACCTGCCTGCCTGCCTACCTGCCTACCTGCCTGTCTACCTGTCTACCTGCCTGCCTGCCTGCCTGCCTGCCTGCCTGTCTACCTGCCTGCCTACCTGCCTGTCTACCTGTCTACCTGCCTGTCTACCTGTCTACCTGCCTGTCTACCTGCCTGCCTGTCTACCTGCCTGCCTGTCTACCTGCCTGCCTGCCTGCCTGCCTGTCTACCTGTCTACCTGCCTGTCTACCTGCCTGCCTACCTGCCTGCTTATCTACCTACCTGCTTTCTTTGTATACTATACCTTAGCTTGACAATGGACTTTGTTACCTTGACAACAACATCCTGACCAGACAGACATGGAGCCAGTGAGCCACTAACTGTTGACTTCCCTATTTCTGTCTCTCTCTACCCTCTCCAGCCTTACTGGGCAGCAAGGGGGGCGGCTGTGTGGCTGCGTCCCAAATTGCACCCTATTCCCTATATATCCCTATGGGCCCTGGTCAAAAGTAGTGAACTATATAGGGCATAGGGTGCCATTTGGGATGAAGCCTGTGTGTATCGCCCCTGTTCCTGATGGGTGTAGCAATGATTACAACCTGTCAAAGAGCACTGGAGGGACATAAAACGCTGCTTATCGATGTGGCGAAGGGGGGATCCTCCCTCAGTGCTGATGTCTGTGATAAGATAAGGTCTTAGAGTCCTGCTGGTATCAATCTCTCCATCTACAGATCTACAGGCCTGACATGTGGCGACCGCCTTGCCTCGGCCTGGTTCTCTATATGCTGATGATGGGTTTAACTGTTAACAGCTAACTCATCCATTAAGGCCTGTACACAGGCAGACAGGGACTCAGGGGGTATGCTAATTTGGTATAGAGGCAGACCTAACCCACTCTATTAAATTAATCAAATCAGAAGCATTTTACATCTGGCTAGAAATTAATGAGGAAATTATCTCAACAGAGACACATTTCCTCATGTGTGCTACCGATATCCCCCCAATATAATCCCCATACTTTAATGTATTGTATTGTATTGTATGTATGTATTATACATTTAGCAGACGCCCTTATCCAGAGCGACTTACAGGAGCAATTAGGGTTAAGTGCACATCGACAGATTTTTCACCTAGTCGGCTCGGGGATTAGAACCAGCGACCTTTCGGTTACTGGCACAACGCTCTTACCCACTAAGCTACCTGCCGCCATGCTGAAGACAGCATCTCCAAGCTAGAGGGGGAGATCAATCATTTCCAGGCCCAGGGACATGTTTTAGTCTGTGGTGACCTAAATGCCAGAACTGGACAAGAACCTACTACTCTCAGCACACAGGGGGACAAACTCCTACCTGGAGGTGACAGCATTCCCTCCCCCATATGCCCCCCTAGGCACAACTATGACAACATAACCAACAAAAACGGGTCACAACTCCTGCAGCTCTGTCGCACGCTGGATATGTACATAGTCAATGGTAGGCTTCGAGGGGACTCCTATGGTAGGTACACCTATAGCTCATCTCTTGGCAGTAGTACTGTAGACTACTTTATCACTGATCTCAACCCAGAGTCTCTCAGAGCGTTCACAGTCAGCCCACTGACACCCCTATCAGACCACAGCAAAATAACAGTCTACTTGAACAGAGCAATACTCAATCATGAGGCATCAAAGCCAAACAAACTGCATGCTATTAAGAAATGCTATAGATGGAAGGAGGGTAGTGTAGAAACCTACCAAAAAACTATTGGCCAACAACAAATCCAATCCCTCCTAGACAACTTCCTGGACAAAATGTTTCCCTGCAATAGTGAAGTTGTAAACTTAGCAGTAGGAAGCCTGAATAGTATATTTGACTAATCAGCTAACATATCACATTTAAATTCAAGCCGAAAACCTAAGACAACTAACAACAATGAGAAATGGTTTGATGAAGAATGTAAAAAACTAAGAAAGAAATTGAGAAACCTATCCAACCAAACACACAGTGAACCAGAAAACCTTAGCTTATGCCTTCACTATGGTGAAACAATAAAACAATACAGAAATACACTGAGATAAAAGGAGGAACAGCATGACAGAAATCAGCTCAATATAATTGACGAATCCATAGAATCAAATAACTTCTGGGAAAATTGCAACACACTAAACAAACATCAACACGAAGAGCTACTTATCCAAAATGGAGATGTATGGATAAACCACTTCTCCAACCTTTTTCGGCCATATAACAAAGAACCAAGAGCAAAAACATATACAGGATCATTTACAAAACTATTAAAGACTACCAGAACCCACTGGATTTTCCAATTACATTGGATGAACTACAGGACAAAATACAAACCCTCCAACCCAAAAAGTTGGCTATTCTTAAACTCTTTAACATTATCCTCAGCTCTGGCATCTTCCCTAATATTTGGAACCAATGTCTGATCACCCCACACTAAAAGAATTATACCTACCTCAGCCTAAACATAAAATCCACAGGTAACTTCCACAAGGCTGTGAACGAGTTAAGAGACAAGGCAAGAAGGGCCTTCTATGCCATCAAAAGGAACATAAAACCCGACATCCCAACTAGGATCTGGCTAAAAATACTTCAATCAGTTATCGAACCCATTGCCCTCTATGGTTGTGAGGTCTGGGGTCCACTCACCAACCAAGAATTCACAAAATGGGACAAACACCCAATTGAGCATCTGCATGCAGAATTCTGTAAAAATATACTTTGTGTACAACGCAAAACCCCAAACAATGCATGCAGAGCAGAATTAGGACTATACCCGCTAATGATCAAAATCCAGAAAAGAGTTGTTAAATTCTACAACCACCTAAAAGGAAGTGATGCCCACACATTCCATCACAAAGCCCTCACCTACAGAGAGATGAACCTAGAGAAGAGTCCCCTAAGCAAGCTGGTTCTGGGGCTCAGTTCACAAACACATACAGACCCCACAGAGCCCCAGGATAGCAACACATTCAGACCCAACCAAATTATGATAAAAGCAAAAATATAACTATTTGACACACTGGAAAGAATCAACCAAAAAACAGAGCAAACTAGCATGCTATTTGGCCCTAAACAGAGAGTACACAGTGGCAGAATACCTGACCACAAATTAACAAAACATCCTTGACTATGTACAGACTCAGTGAGCATAACCTTGCTATTGAGAGAGGTCACCACAGGCAGACCTGGCTCTCAAGAGAAGACAGGCTATGTGCACACTGCCCACAAAATGAGGTGGAAACTGAGCTGCACTTCCTAACCTCCTGCCAAATGTATGACCACATTAGAGACACATATTTCCCACAGACCCACAAAGAATTTGAAAACAAATCAAACATTGATAAACTCCCATATCTGTTAGGTGAAATACCGCAGTGTGCAGTCACAGCAGCAAGATTTGTGGCCTGTTGCCATGAGAAAAGGGCAACCAGTGAAGAACAAACACCATTGTAAATACAACCCATATTTATCTGTTTATTCATTTTCCCTTTCATACTTCAACTATTTGCACATTGTTACAACACTGTACATAGTCAATAATGTAACATCTGAAATGTCTATATTATTTTACAACTTGTAATGTTTACTAATGTTTCCCATGTTTATTTCCCTTTTGTATATTGTCTAATCCACTTGATTTGGCAGAGAGAGACACACTTGAGAAAGAAAGAGAGAGAGAGAGACAATGTAAGTAATTTAACTTGCCATGTCAATAAAGTCTACTGAATTGAATTGAGAGAGAGAGACAGATATTGTTAATATTGTTGTTGTAATTGCTGTTAATGGTAAACCCATTTCCACTACTACTATTATTATTGCTGTTGGTCCCACCATTTTTGTTATATGTACACTTTGACAATGGAAGTAATTTAACTTGCCATGTCAATAAAGTCTAATGAATTGAATTGAAATTGAGAGAGAGAGAGAGAGAGAGAGAGAGAGAGAGAGAGAGAGAGAGAGAGAGAGAGAGAGAGAGAGAGAGAGAGAGAGAGAGAGAGAGAGAGAGAGAGAGAGAGAGAGAGAGAGAGAAACAGAGAGAAACAGAGAGACAACCAACCAGTCCATCTGTTTGACAACACAGAGATGTGGCCTACTGTACTGTAGATTTACAGTGGGGAAAAAAGTATTTAGTCAGCCACCAATTGTGCAAGTTCTCCCACTTAAAAAGATGAGAGAGGCCTGTCATTTTCATCATAGGTACACGTCAACTATGACAGAGAAATTGAGAAAAAAAAATCCAAAAAATCACATTGTAGGATTTTTAATGAATTTATTTGCAAATTATGGTGGAAAATAAGTATTTGGTCACCTACAAACAAGCAAGATTTCTGGCTCTCACAGACCTGTAACTTCTTCTTTAAGAGGCTCCTCTGTCCTCCACTCGTTACCTGTATTAATGGCACCTGTTTGAACTTGTTATCAGTATAAAAGACACCTGTCCACAACCTCAAACAGTCACACTCCAAACTCCACTATGTCCAAGACCAAAGAGCTGTCAAAGGACACCAGAAACAAAATTGTAGACCTGCACCAGGCTGGGAAGACTGAATCTGCAATAGGTAAGCAGCTTGGTTTGAAGAAATCAACTGTGGGAGCAATTATTAGGAAATGGAAGACATACAAGACCACTGATAATCTCCCTCGATCTGGGGCTCCACGCAAGATCTCACCCCGTGCGGTCAAAATGATCACAAGAACCACACGGGGGGACCTAGTGAATGACCTGTAGAGAGCTGAGACCAAAGTAACAAAGCCTACCATCAGTAATACACTACGCCGCCAGGGACTCAAATCCTGCAGTGCAAGACGTGTCCCCCTGCTTAAGCCAGTACATGTCCAGGCCCGTCTGAAGTTTGCTAGAGTGCATTTGGATGAACCAGAAGAGGATTGGGAGAATGTCATATGGTCAGATGAAACCAAAATATAACTTTTTGGTAAAAACTCAACTCGTCGTGTTTGGAGGACAAAGAATGCTGAGTTGCATCCAAAGAACACCATACCTACTGTGAAGCATGGGGGTGGAAACATCATGCTTTGGGACTGTTTTTCTGCAAAGGGACCAGGACGACTGATCCGTGTAAAGGAAATAATTAATGGGGCCATGTATCGTGAGATTTTGAGTGAAAACCTCCTTCCATCAGCAAGGGCATTGAAGATGAAACGTGGCTGGGTCTTTCAGCATGACAATGATCCCAAACACACCGCCCGGGCAACGAAGGAGTGGCTTCGTAAGAAGCATTTCAAGGTCCTGGAGTGGCCTAGCTAGTCTCCAGATCTCAACCCCATAGAAAATCTTTGGAGGGAGTTGAAAGTCTGTGTTCCCCAGCGACAGCCCCAAAACATCACTGCTCTAGAGGAGATCTGCATGGAGGAATGGGCCAAAATACCAGCAACAGTGTGTGAAAACCTTGTGAAGACTTACAGAAAACGTTTGACCTGTGTCATTGCCAACAAAGGGTATATAACAAAGTATTGAGAAACTTTTGTTATTGACCAAATACTTATTTTCCACCATAATTTGCAAATAAATTCATTAAAAATCCTACAATGTGATTTTCTGGATTTTTTTTTCTCATTTTGTCTGTCATAGTTGACGTGTACATATGATGAAAATTACAGGCCTCTCTCATCTTTTTAAGTGGGAGAACTTGCACAATTGGTGGCTGACTAAATACTTTTTTTCCCCCACTGTATCTCCCTGTGATGATGATGATGATGATGATGATGATGCTGATCAACACGTTGGTCCTGCTGCAGTCCAGATGGACTTTAACCTGATCAACACAGTGGTCCTGCTGCAGTCCAGATACACTTTAACCTGATCAACACGGTGGTCCTGCTGCAGTCCAGATGGACTTTAACCTGATCAACACTGTGGTCCTGCTGCAGTCCAGATGGACTTTAACCTGATCAACACTGTGGTCCTGCTGCAGTCCAGATGGACTTTAACCTGATCAACACTGTGGTCCTGCTGCAGTCCAGATGGACTTTAACCTGATCAACACTGTGGTCCTTCTGCAGTCCAGATGAATTTTAACCCCTTGTATCCCCTTCTGTATTAACCTGCCCCTTGTATCCCCTTCTGTATTAACCTGCCCCTTGTATCCCCTTCTGTATTTAACCTGCTCCTTGTATTCCCTTCTGTATTAACCTGCTCCTTGTATCCTCTTCTGTATTAACCTGCCCCTTGTAACCCCTTCTGTATTAACCTGCTCCTTGTATCCCCTTCTGTATTTACCTGCCCCTTGTATCCCCTTCTGTATTCACCTGCCCCTTGTATCCCCTTCTGTATTAACCTGCCCCTTGTATCCCCTTCTGTATTCACCTGCCCCTTGTATCCCCTTCTGTATTGACCTGCCCCTTGTATCCCCTTCTGTATTTACCTGCCCCTTGTATCCCCTTCTGTATTCACCTGCCCCTTGTATCCCCTTCTGTATTCACCTGCCCCTTGTATCCCCTTCTGTATTTACCCTGCCCCTTGTATCCCCTTCTGTATTCACCCTGCCTCTTGTATCCCCTTCTGTGTCATCAGCAACAGCCTAGTTACTGGTATCACCACAGCCTTACTGACTGTTTATCATGACAGACTGTTTATCATGACTGACTGTTTGTCATGACAGACTGTTTATCATGACTGACTGTTCATCATGACTGACTGTTCATCATGACTGCCTGTTTATCATGACTGACTGTTTATCAGTCCATCCACCACAGCCTTACCGCCTGTTCATCATGACTGACTGTTCATCATGACTGACTGTTCATCATGACTGACTGTTTGTCAGCCCATCCACCACAGCCTTACCGCCTTGTTTATCCTGTCACCTTGGTTGGTCAGGACAAAGGTCATGTTTCAGGGCCTGTATTTTTCCTCTGACCCCATCCTCATGGAAGTGACACAGCGCTGTATTATAAAGGCATTGTGTTTTATCTACAGCTACCACCTCCTTCAGACATGTCTGATTATCTAGCACTGATAAGGAGAAGAGAGGCTTGGCTCAAAGGGTACTGGGAGCAGAGCTCACTGACTGACTGGCCATCAGACCCCTGTTATCTCCCACTAGGAGAAGAGAGGCTTGGCTCAAAGGGTGCTGGGAGCAGAGCTCACTGACTGACTGGCCATCAGAACCCTGTTTTCTCCCACTAGGAGAAGAGAGGCTTGGCTCAAAGGGTGCTGGGAGCAGAGCTCAATGACTGTCCAAGGTAGAACACAAAACATACCTTACACGGAACAAGATCCCACCACTAGACTGTGCCAATAGGCTGCTTAAGTATGGTCCCCAATCAGAGACAACGAGCGACAGCTGCCTCTGATTGGGAACCACACCGGCCAACATAGAACTATACATACTAGAATGACAACCATAGAATATACACACACAGAATATACACACCCTGACTCAACATATAAGAGTCCCCTGAGTCAGGGCGTGACAGTACCCCCCCCCCCAAAGGTGCGGACTCCGACCGCAATACATAAACATAACAGGGTAGGGGCCGGGTGGGCATTCCGCGTCGGAGGCGGATTCGGCTCGGGGCGTGACGACCTCTCACTCTCTGCCTCCCTGTTGCGCCCCTGGTCTGGTCTGGACCTCGGAGCGCTGCTTCCCCTCTCCTTCCTCCCACGATACGCCGAGCCCTGTCTGGACCCTGGTGTGGGAGACCCCAAACCTGGAGAGGGGCTGACGTCATGGTCTGGACTGGAGCCGCTGACCGGAGCTGGACTGGGCACCGGTGGAGCGGACTGCTCTGGCTCCGGAGTGGAGCCACTGACCGGAGCTGGATAAGACACCGGTGGAGCAGGCACGGGCCGTGCCGGACTGGACAAACGCACCACTGGTCTGGTGCGAGGAGCAGGCACGGGCCAGACCGGACTAGGTACACGCACCACTGTCTTGGTGCGAGGGGCAGGAACAGGCCGGGCCAGGCTGGCGACGCGCACCACTGGCTTGGTGCGAGGAGCAGGAACAGGCCGGGCCGGGCTGGCGACGCGCACCACTGGCTTGGTGCGAGGAGCAGGAACAGGCCGGGCCGGACTGGCGACGTGCACCACTGGCTTGGTGCGAGGAGCAGGAACAGGCCGGGCCGGGCTGGCGACGCGCACCACTGGCTTGGTGCGAGGAGCAGGAACAGGCCGGGCCGGGCTGGCGACACTGCACCAATGGCTTGGTGCGAGGAGCAGGAACAGGCCAGGCTGGCGACGCGCACCACTGGCTTGGTGCGAGGAGCAGGAACAGGCCGGGCCGGACTGGCGACGCGCACCACTGGCTTGGTGCGAGGAGCAGGAACAGGCCGGGCCGGGCTGGCGACGTGCACCACTGGCTTGGTGCGAGGAGCAGGAACAGGCCGGGCCGGACTGGCGACGCGCACCACTGGCTTGGTGCGAGGAGCAGGAACAGGCCGGGCCGGGCTGGCGACGCGCACCACTGGCTTGGTGCGAGGAGCAGGAACAGGCCGGGCCAGACTGGCGACGCGCACCACAGGCTTGGTGCGAGGGGCAAGAACGGGCCGGGCCGTACTGGGAACACGCACCACTGGCTTGGTGCGGAAGCAGGAACAGGCCGGGCCGGACTGGCGACACGCACCACTTGCTTGGTGCGAGGAGCAGGACTGGGTTCCTTTATTAACCCCCGCTCCTTCTGCTGCCTAACCAGCTCCTCTCGCCGTGCCTCTACTCTTTCCTTCTCCCTTTTAGCCTCCTGTAGCGCCTCCCTCTGACCGAATAACTCCTGCTCCCTCTGAACCAATAGCCCCCGTAACATGGTGGCCTCCTCTCCTAACCTGCAGATCCGCCCTTTAACGGCCTCCTGCTGCCTCGTCGTCCACACAGTGTGCCCCCCCAAAATGTTTTATTGGGGTTGCCTCTCGGGTCTCCGTCGTCGGCACTGTTTGCGCCGTTTCTTCTCTCCTACCTGGGCATCCTCCTTCATCGCCCTCCGATAACGGATGGCCTCCTCCTCTGTAATTCTCCTCCAACCGAGGAGGACATCTACTAACGTAACCTCCTGTTGAGTCCCAGGCGTTTGCTCCTTCTCGGCACGCTGCTTGGTCCTTGTTTGGTGGGATCCTCTGTCACGTTCGTTGAAGGACGGGACAGACCAAGGCGCAGCGTGATATACGTACATGTTTATTAAACCAATAAATACTTGACAAAACAATAAACGAAACGAAACGTGAAGTCCAAGGTAGAACACAAAACAGACCTTACACGGAACAAGATCCCACCACTAGACTGTGCCAATAGGCTGCTTAAGTATGGTCCCCAATCAGAGACAACGAGCGACAGCTGCCTCTGATTGGGAACCACACCGGCCAACATAGATCCACACATACTAGATATACAACATAGAATATATACAAACATAGAATACACACACCCTGACTCAACATATAAGAGTCCCCTGAGTCAGGGCGTGACAGTGTGTTTGTGTGTCCTTGGTGACCAGTTAGAAGCTACGGTTCAGGCTGTGTGTCTGTGTGTCCTTGGTGACCAGTTAGAAGCTACGGTTCAGGCTGTGTGTTTGTGTGTCCTTGGTGACCAGTTAGAAGCTACGGTTCAGGCTGTGTGTCTGTGTGTCCTTGGTGACCAGTTAGAAGCTACGGTTCAGGCTGTGTGTTTGTGTGTCCTTGGTGACCAGTTAGAAGCTACGGTTCAGGCTGTGTGTCTGTGTGTCCTTGGTGACCAGTTAGAAGCTACGGTTCAGGCTGTGTGTTTGTGTGTCCTTGGTGACCCAGTTAGAAGCTACGGTTCAGGCTGTGTGTCTGTGTGTCCTTGGTGACCAGTTAGAAGCTACGATTCAGGCTGTGTGTTTGTGTGTCCTTGGTGACCAGTTAGAAGCTATGGTTCAGGCTGTGTGTCTGTGTGTCCTTGGTGACCAGTTAGAAGCTACGGTTCAGGCTGTGTGTTTGTGTGTCCTTGGTGACCAGTTAGAAGCTACGGTTCAGGCTGTGTGTTTGTGTGTCCTTGGTGACCAGTTAGAAGCTACGGTTCAGGATGTGTGTCTGTGTGTCCTTGGTGACCAGTTAGAAGCTACGGTTCAGGTTGAGTGTTTGTGTGTCCTTGGTGACCAGTTAGAAGCTACGGTTCAGGCTGTGTGTTTGTGTGTCCTTGGTGACCAGTTAGAAGCTACGGTTCAGGCTGTGTGTTTGTGTGTCCTTGGTGACCCAGTTAGAAGCTACGGTTCAGGCTGTGTGTCTGTGTGTCCTTGGTGACCCAGTTAGAAGCTACGGTTCAGGATGTGTGTTTGTGTGTCCTTGGTGACCAGTTAGAAGCTACGGTTCAGGATGTGTGTTTGTGTGTCCTTGGTGACCAGTTAGAAGCTACGGTTCAGGATGTGTGTTTGTGTGTCCTTGGTGACCAGTTAGAAGCTACGGTTCAGGCTGTGTGTTTGTGTGTCCTTGGTGACCAGTTAGAAGCTACGGTTCAGGCTGTGTGTTTGTGTGTCCTTGGTGACCAGTTAGAAGCTACGGTTCAGGCTGTGTGTTTGTGTGTCCTTGGTGACCAGTTAGAAGCTACGGTTCAGGCTGTGTGTTTGTGTGTCCTTGGTGACCAGTTAGAAGCTACGGTTCAGGCTGTGTGTTTGTGTGTCCTTGGTGACCAGTTAGAAGCTACGGTTCAGGCTGTGTGTTTGTGTGTCCTTGGTGAACAGTTAGAAGCTACGGTTCAGGCTGTGTGTCTGTGTGTCCTTGGTGACCAGTTAGAAGCTACGGTTCAGGCTGTGTGTTTGTGTGTCCTTGGTGACCAGTTAGAAGCTACGGTTCAGGCTGTGTGTTTGTGTGTCCTTGGTGACCAGTTAGAAGCTACGGTTCAGGCTGTGTGTTTGTGTGTCCTTGGTGACCAGTTAGAAGCTACGGTTCAGGCTGTGTGTTTGTGTGTCCTTGGTGACCAGTTAGAAGCTACGGTTCAGGCTGTGTGTTTGTGTGTCCTTGGTGACCAGTTAGAAGCTACGGTTCAGGATGTGTGTCTGTGTGTCCTTGGTGACCAGTTAGAAGCTACGGTTCAGGCTGTGTGTCTGTGTGTCCTTGGTGACCAGTTAGAAGCTACGGTTCAGGATGTGTGTTTGTGTGTCCTTGGTGACCAGTTAGAAGCTACGGTTCAGGCTGTGTGTTTGTGTGTCCTTGGTGACCAGTTAGAAGCTACGGTTCAGGCTGTGTGTTTGTGTGTCCTTGGTGACCAGTTAGAAGCTACGGTTCAGGCTGTGTGTTTGTGTGTCCTTGGTGAACAGTTAGAAGCTACGGTTCAGGATGTGTGTTTGTGTGTCCTTGGTGACCAGTTAGAAGCTACGGTTCAGGTTGAGTGTTTGTGTGTCCTTGGTGACCAGTTAGAAGCTACGGTTCAGGCTGTGTGTTTGTGTGTCCTTGGTGACCAGTTAGAAGCTACGGTTCAGGCTGTGTGTTTGTGTGTCCTTGGTGACCAGTTAGAAGCTACTGTTCAGGCTGTGTGTCTGTGTGTCCTTGGTGACCAGTTAGAAGCTACGGTTCAGGCTGTGTGTTTGTGTGTCCTTGGTGACCAGTTAGAAGCTACGGTTCAGGATGTGTGTTTGTGTGTCCTTGGTGACCAGTTAGAAGCTACGGTTCAGGATGTGTGTTTGTGTGTCCTTGGTGACCAGTTAGAAGCTACGGTTCAGGCTGTGTGTTTGTGTGTCCTTGGTGACCAGTTAGAAGCTACAGTTCAGGCTGTGTGTCTGGGTGTCCTTGGTGACCAGTTAGAAGCTACGGTTCAGGATGTGTGTTTGTGTGTCCTTGGTGACCAGTTAGAAGCTACGGTTCAGGCTGTGTGTTTGTGTGTCCTTGGTGACCAGTTAGAAGCTACGGTTCAGGCTGTGTGTCTGTGTGTCCTTGGTGACCAGTTAGAAGCTACGGTTCAGGCTGTGTGTTTGTGTGTCCTTGGTGACCAGTTAGAAGCTACGGTTCAGGCTGTGTGTCTGTGTGTCCTTGGTGACCAGTTAGAAGCTACGGTTCAGGCTGTGTGTTTGTGTGTCCTTGGTGACCAGTTAGAAGCTACGGTTCAGGCTGTGTGTCTGTGTGTCCTTGGTGACCAGTTAGAAGCTACGGTTCAGGCTGTGTGTTTGTGTGTCCTTGGTGACCAGTTAGAAGCTACGGTTCAGGCTGTGTGTCTGTGTGTCCTTGGTGACCAGTTAGAAGCTACGGTTCAGGCTGTGTGTTTGTGTGTCCTTGGTGACCCAGTTAGAAGCTACAGCAGCTATTCAAGAGGTGTAGCAGAGCTCCTCAGTACCAGAGTGAGTCTGCTCAGTAGTCCCAGTGTCAGGCCCTGAGCCTCTCTACCACCTGTGTTGATGTTCTGGCTAGACAAGGTCTATAATGACTTCTGATTAGTTAACTCAGTTAAACACTTTACTATTTCTGTCCCAGCGCTCATTCAGACCAGCCTGACCCAGCACACACCATGTCCCCAGCCCTGAGCAGACAGACAGACACCATGTCCCCAGCTCTGAGCAGACAGACAGACACCATGTCCCCAGCCCTGAGCAGACAGACAGACATCATGTCCCCAGCTCTGAGCAGACAGACAGACACCATGTCCCCAGCCCTGAGAAGACAGACAGACACCATGTCCCCAGCCCTGAGCAGACAGACAGACACCATTTCCCCAGCCCTGGGCAGACAGACACCATAGCCCCAGCCCTGAGCAGACAGACAGACACCATGTCCCCAGCCCTGAGCAGACAGACAGACACCATGTCCCCAGCCCTGAGCAGATAGACACCATGTCCCCAGCCCTGAGAAGACAGACAGACACCATAGCCCCAGCCCTGGGCAGACAGACAGACAGACTGGCAGACAGACATACAGGAATTCTTCAGAGGTGTTCAGAGACTACACTCTTAGAAGAAGAACCCCCCCCCCAGCCCTATCTCTCTACCTCCCTTACATAGTAGAGCCCTATCTCTCTACCTCCCTTACATAGTAGAGCACTATCTCTCTACCTCCCTTACATAGTAGAGCACTATCTCTCTACCTCCCTTACATAGTAGAGCCCTATCTCTCTACCTCCCTTACATAGTAGAGCCCTATCTCTCTACCTCCCTTACATAGTAGAGCCCTATCTCTCTACCTCCCTTACATAGTAAAGCCCTATCTCTCTATCTCCCTTACATAGTAGAGCCCTATCTCTCTACCTCCCTTACATAGTAGAGCCCTATCTACCTCCCTTACATAGTAGAGCCCTATCTCTCTACCTCCCTTACATAGTAGAGCCCTATCTCTCTACCTCCCTTACATAGTAGAGCCCTATCTCTCTACCTCCCTTACATAGTAAAGCCCTATCTCTCTACCTCCCTTACATAGTAGAGCCCTATCTCTCTACCTCCTTTACATAGTAGAGCCCTATCTCTCTACCTCCCTTACATAGTAGAGCCCTATCTCTCTACCTCCCTTACATAGTAGAGCCCTATCTCTCTACCTCCCTTACATAGTAGAGCCCTATCTCTCTACCTCCCTTACATAGTAGAGCCCTATCTCTCTACCTCCCTTACATAGTAGAGCCCTATCTCTCTATCTCCCTTACATAGTAGAGCCCTATCTCTCTACCTCCCTTACATAGTAGAACCCTATCTCTCTACCTCCCTTACATAGTAGAGCCCTATCTCTCTATCTCCCTTACATAGTAGAACCCTATCTCTCTACCTCCCTTACATAGTAGAGCCCTATCTCTCTATCTCCCTTACATAGTAGAGCCCTATCTCTCCATCTCTCAGGTCTCAGCTGTTCTGTTGTTCTAAGCTGTTCTAAGCTGACACTGTGACCCTGCTACATTCATATTGATTACTGACACTGTGACCCTGCTACATTCATATTGATTACTGACACTGTGACCCTGCTACATTCATATTGATTACTGACACTGTAACCCTGCTACATTCATATTGATTACTGCATTGTTGTGACTCTCCTCTCCTCTCCTCTCCTCTCCTCTCCTCTCCTCTCCTCTCCTCTCCTCTCCTCTCCTCTCCTCTCCTCTCCTCTCCTCTCCTCTCCTCTCCTCTCCTCTCCTCTCCTCTCCTCTCCTCTCCTCTCCTCTCCTCTCTCTGTGAGTGAGTGAGTGGGCTGTGAGATACAGTGCATTCGGAAAGTCTTCAGACCCCTTCACTTTTTCCATATGTTGTTACGTTACAGTCTTATTCTAAAATGGATCAAAAAAATAAATAATTCTCCCATAATGACAAAGCGAAAACAGGTTTTTAGAAATGTTTGCAAATTTATTACAAATAAAAAACAGAACTTCCTTATCTACATAAGTATTCAGACCCTTTGCTATGAAACTCGAAATTGAGCTCAGGTGCATCCTGTTTCCATTGATCATCCTTGAGAAGTTTCTACAACTTCATTGGAGTTCACCTGTGGTAAATTCAATTGATCAGAAATGATTTGGAAAGGCACACACCTGTCTATATAAGGTCCCACAGTTGACAGTGCATGTCAGAGCGAAAACCAAGCCATGAGGTCGAAGGAATTGTCCGTAGAGCTCCGAGACAGGATTGTGTCAAGGCACAGATCTGAGGAAGGGTACCAAAAACTGTCTGCAGCCATGAGAAACAAGATTATCTGGTCTGATGAAACCAAGATTGAACTCTTTGGCCTGAATGCCAAGCGTCACGTGAAGCATGGTGGTGGCAGCATCATGCTGTGGGGATGTTTTTTAGCGGCAGGGACTGGGAGACTAGTCAGGATCGAGGGAAAGATGAACGGAGCAAAATACAGAGAGATCCTTGATGAAAACCTTCTCCAGAGCACTCAGGACCTCAGACTGGGGCCAAGGTTCACCTTCCAACAGGACAATGACCCTACGCACACAGCCAAGACAACGCAGGAGTGGCTTCGGGACAAGTCTCTGAATGTCCTTGAGTGGCCCAGCCAGAGCCCGGACTTGAACCCGATCTAACATCTTTGGAGAGACCTGAAAACAGCTGTTCAGCGACTCTCCCCATCCAACCTTACTGAGCTTGAGAGGATCTGCAGAGAAGAATGGGAGAAACTTTCCAAATACAGGTGTGCCAAGCTTGTAGCGTCATACCCAAAATACTTGAGGCTGTAATCGCTGCCAAAGGTGCTTCAACAAAGTACTGAGTAAAGGATCTGAATACTTATGTAAATGTTATATTTCAGTTGTTTTCTTTGGTATACATTTGCAAAAATGTCTAAAAACTTGTTTTTGCTTTGTCATTATGGGGTATTGTGTGTAGATTGATGAAGGGGTCTGAATACTTTCTGAATGCACTGTATAGCTCTCTCTGTGTGTGTGTGTGTATGTGTGTGTGTATGTGTGTGTGTATGTGTGTGTGTGTGTGTGTGTGTGTGTGTGTGTGTGTGTGTGTGTGTGTGTGTGTGTGTGTGTGTGTGTGTGTGTGAGTGAGTGAGTGGTCTCTGAGATATAGTGCTCTGTGGAGACTACCCTCCATGGTGTTTCTGAGGATGAGCAACTGACTATCTGTTCTGCAGTTTTAAGAGTACATGTCATTTTTTCCCTTGGAGAACCAAAAAGTGACTTTTTCAAATCCTCCTAGAGTCACATACAGGTAAGACGTGATTTTTATATAGTATCAGAAAGAGCAGATTCTGAGGTTTCCAAAACACTTACCTTTAATAATAACTCTCAAAATTGAAAGAATGAGCTCTATTTATCTCCCTCTAATAATAACTCTCAAAATTGAAAGAATGAGCTCTATTTATCTCCCTCTCCTCTCCTCTCCTCTCCTCTCCTCTCCTCTCCTCTCCTCTCCTCTCCTCTCCTCTCCTCTCCTCTCCCCTCCCCTACTCTGCCATGCCTTTTACAGGGAGGAAATGTAATGGAAGTGGTTCCATTGGTAGCAGATGGGACCCGTTTCCTGGATTTCCGTCACGGTAGTAATCCTAGACCCCTTTCAGATTTGTTCTCCAGATTTACAGTCCGATAGAGACGGAGGGATGGAAGGGCGACGTGTTTATTTGCCCGGACCTCAGGCACCAAGGGTTCTCATATATTCTCTCTTTTCTTTTCTCCCATTCTCTCCTCTTCTAGCCGTGTGTCTCTCATGTCTCACTCCCTCTTCCTCTCTGTTCTTCTACCCGTGTGTCTCTCATGTCTCACTCACTCTTCCTCTCTGTTATTCTACCTGTGTGTCTCTCATGTCTCACTCCCTCTCTCTCTCTGTTATTCTACCCGTATGTCTCTCATGTCTCACTCCCTCTCTCTCTGTTTCTTTTCAGCAGGCAGGCCAATTTCATGATTCCCACGAACCCTCCTCCGACCTTCCGGAAGCCAGAGCTGTGGACTGACGGATTCAGACACTTCCTGAAGCGATGCCTGGTGAAGAACCAAGAGCACTGGGCCACGGTTACTACACTACTACAGGTGTGTGTGTGTGTGTTTGTGTGGTGTGGAGTGTGTGTGTGTGTGTGTGGGGAGAGAGAGAGGTGATAGGTTGAGTGAGAATAATGACAGTAATAAATCCACCTACTGTATGGCTTGCTGACGTCCTCATTTGTCACATTTATTGATTATATGATGCATATGTACACCTCTTTTGTTTTTCTTAGAAAAGTCAATACATCCAGTAACAACTATGAACTGAACAAACCTCCTATCTGTCAAGTGGTGATGTGTTTGCTCACATAATAACTAATACCACATTGAGATATCCACTCTCTCTCCCTGGGGTCTCCGATTTGATCTGAATCTGACCCAGTCTTAAGTTATGGGCTGACACACTCCACAGCCCAACATGCCCTTAGCAAGAACAACTAAAGTCAATGTTACATTTGGCCATTGTTTGAGCTAGAATTCAAAATAAATTCAATACAAATTCTGTGTTGTGTGCTGCAGCAGCTAGCTGGGGGTAGGGATAGTCACGGTGAGGGTGATAAGCCCAGGCATGTGTCCCAAATGGCACCCTATACCCTATATAGTGCACTACTTTAGACCAGAGAAAGTAGTGCACTATGTAGGAAATAGGGTGCCATTTGGGACTCGCATTCCTTCTAGAATGTCTGCTGTTGTTTTTACTGTGGGAATAACCCTTACTATACAACCCTGTAGGAAGTCTGTGGGAATAACCCTTATTATACAACCCTGTAGGAAGTCTGTGGGAATAACCCTTCCTATACAACCCTGTAGGAAGTCTGTGGGAATAACCCTTACTATACAACCCTGTAGGAAGTCTGTGGGAATAACCCTTACTATACAACCCTGTAGGAAGTCTGTGGGAATAACCCTTACTATACAACCCTGTAGGAAGTGTTTGTTGATGATGCTGATTAGCTGAATAAATTAATAATCTGCAGAAACAAACTAATCACGCCACTTTTGATAATCATGAAAAATGTAACTAACTCAAACAAGACAGCGCTGAAGCACTGATTGGGTCTGACAGTTTGTATGATGCATTGTTGCTGTTTAAAGTGGAGCGCTCTCTCTACCCCTATCTGGAATGTGGATTCCTGTGTGTGTTTAGGCCAGAGCATAGCTGTAGTTCAGGGGTTTATGCCTCGTTCATTTAGGCTGATTAAGCTGGACTTCTGAATGTTTTGATGTGTGTCAGTGATTAAAAGAGTTGGGAGGGGCTTGAATTCCTTCCAGACATGCCGTTAAATGGAACAAAGTGGCATTTTTAAAGGATTATTTATATAGTTTGTGACGTCACGAGAGGCTACACAGCTTTCAGCGGGATTGCTCAAGTAGTGCAAGGAGACAAGGTTCAAACAACACAAGGATTTTATTATAGGTCTTGGGAAATTAACGAAAATATAACAAAATTCTGTTCTCTTGTGGCTTTTTAAGGGTTAACAGTTCAGGGATGTCTCTTCCACATCCAAAATCATAATTCTCACTCGCTCAGATAACTTTTCCACAGCCTTACTGTAGTCCACGTTGCAGCTAGTGGCCAACCCAGCAAAAAGTCCTTCCAAATGTCTCTCACGTATTTCCACAGGTGCATATATCCAAAGGTGAGTATTTCCCAAAGGTAAGTATCTCCAAATCCTTATATTCCTCATGGAAGTGGACGTGCAGCACTCTTGTCCTCCAGAGAGCCCAGGTTGGAGACTGTGTCTCTTCACCCCAAACCTTCAGCTCATCAGCTCCTCATTTGTTTCAGCTGCGTGGGAAGATTGGCCATAGAGGGGTGGAGTTCCCGACCATACCAGCAGATGGAGCCATAGCTGTCTGGGTTTGCAGCCATCTCAGGGGGATGTAACGTCCCTCCAGGACACAGCCTCTCGTGACATCACACATCCCCCTCCTCGGGACCGACGTCCTCGTCGGGGTAAAGGCAGCGAAGAAGGCATCACGCCGGGAGAGGGCGTCCGCATTGCCGTGGTGCTTGCCAGCCCTGTGGACAACAGAAAAGTTAAACGGTTGCAAGCTCAAAAACCATCTGGTTACTCTACTGTTTGATTCCTTGTTCTTGGCCATCCACTGCAGAGGGGCGTGATCAGATACCACCATGAAACGTCGGCCCAGGAGATAGAACCGAGAGGGACTCCAGGGCCCAGACTACAGCCAGACATTCTTTCTCCACCGTTGAATAGTTCTTCTCTCTTGGAAGTAACTTTCTGCTTAGGTAGAGAATGGGATGTTCTTCACCGTCATGTGCCTGGGTGAGGACAGCACCCAGACCCACCTCCGAAGCATCCGCTTGGACAATGAATTCCTTCTTGAAGTCTGGTGCCACCAGGATCGGACTGGAGCAGAGTGCTCGCTTCAGGTTGAGGAAAGCCGCCTCCGCCGCAGGGTTCCACTTCACCATTCGTGAGTGGCGTTTGGTCGTCAGCTCCGTCAACGGTGCAGCTATGGTAGCAAAATCTGCAATAAAGCGTCTATAGTAGCCAGCGAGGCCCAAAAATGACCTTACTTGCTTCTTGGTGATGGGCTGCGGCCAGTCCTGTATGGCCCGCAGTTTGGCTTCCTGTGGTTTGACCAACCCCCGCCCAATGGTGTACCCCAGGTAGTTTGTCTCACTGAAGGCCAGCTTGCACTTCTTCGGGTTTGCCGTGAGCCCTGCTTCCCTGAGCGAATCCAGCACCGCTTGTACCCGGGGTATGTGGCTGGCCCAATCCGGACTTTGTATAACAACATCATCCAAATAAGCCGCTGCGTGCACTCTTGTGGGGGCGCAAGGACTCGATCCATCAGGCGTTGGAACGTGGCAGGTGCCCCGTGGAGACCAAACGGAAGTCGGGTATACTGGTAGAGCCCTCCCGGGGTGGCAAAGGCTGTCTTCTCCTTAGACGCCGGGGTCAGGGGGCACCTGCCAGTAGCCTTTTGTGAGATCAAGAGTGGTTAGGGAAACGAGCATGCCCCAAGGAGTCTATTAAATCATCGACACGAGGCATTGGGTATGCATCAAATTCAGACACTTCATTCAACTTTCGATAGTCATTACAAAATCGTACTGAACCGTCTGGCTTGGGAACTAGTACGATGGGACTTGCACAGGCACTGTGGGACTCTTCGATTACTCCCAACTCCCGCATCTTCCTTACCTCCTTCTGTATAACCACTTTACGAGCCTCTGGCACGCGGTACGGGCGCTGGTTTACCGTTCGGCCAGGCATGGTGCGGATCTCATGTTGGACCACCTCTGTGTGACCGGGAAGGGAGGAGAAGACATCCTGGTTCTGCTCCACGAGTTCCAGGGCCATCTGTCGTTGATGTGGGGACAGATTTGGACCCAGCTGAACCTCTTCTCGCGCCGGTTCCTTGGTCTCTGTGGGGGTAGACAGCTGAACAGCGCCTCTCTGGCGTGCCACTTCTTTAAAAGGTTAACATGATAAATCTGCTCAGTTTTTCTTTTATCTGGTTGCCTCACCTTGTAGTTTACTTCTCCCATGCGTTCAATGACCTCATATGGTCCTTGCCAGGTTGCCAGGAATTTACACTCAACGGTTGGCACCAGGACCAGCACTCTGTCCCCCGGCTTAAACTCCCTGGGTTGAGCAGATCTGTTGTAGGAGGCTTGCTGTTGCCGCTGACTGGCCTCCAGGTGTTCCCGCATCATGGGATAGATGGCCTTCATTCTCTCCCTCATAGCCCCGACATGGTCGATCAGTGTCCGCTGTTGGCATGGCTGCTCCTCCCAGGCCTCCTTGGCGATGTCGAGCAGTCCTCTGGGTCTGTAGGAAAGCAAGAGCTCAAAGGGTGAAAAACCAGTAGAAGACTGAGGTACCTCTCTCACCGCAAATAATATGTAGGGTAACAGCTGATCCCAGTTGCGCCCATCTTCCCCTACCGCTTTCCGCAGCATGGATTTTAGTGTTTTGTTAAAACGTTCGACTAGGCCATCTGTCTGGGGGTGGTAGACCGAGGTTCTCAGCTGTTTGATTTTCAGTAAAGCACAGAGTTCTTTCATCACCCTGGACATGAATGGAGTCCCTTGGTCCGTCAATATCTCTTTTGGGATTCCCAGACTAGTTGAGAGACGGAACAGCTCCTTGGCGATTTGTCTGGATGTAGCCTTCCTCAGCGGAATGGCCTCCGGGTACCGGGATGCATAGTCCAGAATGACCAGAATGTATTGATGTCCCCTGGAACTTTTCGGTAAGGGCCCGACTATGTCTAATCCAATCCTCTCAAAAGGAGTTTCGATAATGGGCAAGGGAATGAGCGGGTTTCTATATGTGGGCTTTGGCGCAACCTGCTGACACTCAGGGCAACTACGGCAGTAGTTCTCTATCTCTTTGTGTACTCCTGGCCAAAAGAAACGTTGCATGATTCTTTCCTTAGTCTTCTCTACCCCCAAGTGGGCTCCCTAGCGGGTGTGTGTGTGCTAGGTTGAGTACTGTGGCCCGATAGGGCTGTGGCACGAGGAGCTGTTCATGCACTTCATCATTTTTCTTGACTATCTGATATACTAACCCCCGGTTTACTGCGAAATGGGGGTAAGTAGGGTTTGTCTTATCACCTAACACTACACCTTCTAATACCTGCACATTTCTTAAGGCATTTGCAAGAGTAGGATCTTGTAATTGAGCCGTACCATACTGGCCTGTGAGAGGGGGAAGCTCTTGGGTGCCTGGGACGTCTTCTTCACTGGAGAACGGAGCACTTTCCTGGGCTGCGTTCTCTTCTCCCGTATCCGGACCAGTCTCGGTGTCGGTCTGGGCACCTGCCATCCCTATCAGAGCCCGGGCGGGAGTGAGTAACTCGGAGGATTGCACCGGAGCCTTCCCAGGATGAGTCTTGCCTCTCCGTTTCCGAGGTACTCGGGTTATCCTCTCCTGAGACTCTCTCCAGAGTGGGTAAAAGGCTGGGCAGTCTCGTCCAATTAGGACAGGGACGGGGAGGGAATCAACCACCCCCCCGCCGTCGTGTGTATGGTTCCCCGTGTGCTGGTCATTGTAAGTTCAGTAATGGGGTATTCTCTGGTGTCCCCATGGACACAGGAAACTGGGAGGACTTTCCCCGGGGTCAGACACGTTGGGCCCACCAAATCCTTACGCACCAGGGTGGCCCGGCTACCAGAATCCAGTAAGGCCTCCACATCATGGTGATTCACAGTTACCGGGCAGGTGGGGTCGATCTGGGCCGCCATCTACGACTCCCAAGAGCGAGGCAAAACGGTGTGTGGGTGCTGAGCTGGAGGACTCCGCAGTGGACATAGGTTCATCGGCTGGTTTCCCACACTGCCAGGAGATATGTCCCATCTCCCCACACCGGTAACACTGTCGAAGTTTCCCCCTCCTGGTGTACTCTTCTTGGACCCGCCTGGTTTCTGGCTCCCCCTGGAGCCGGGATAAGTCCTGACGTGGCTGGGTTCGAGACCTTGGGGGTCCTTTGGACGGGTTCTTCCCATTTGTGGTGGGGCCGCACTCCTGGGGTCTTTTTCGGGAAGCATTCAGCATCTCCGCTGTGGCCTGGTACTTTTCCACAGCTTCCACGGTCAGATCAGCCGTGGTCAAGGCCTGTTGACTGATGAACCGCTTTTGCCTCATAAGGCAGGGCGCGTAGGTAACGATCCACCACAACGGCCTCCACCACCGCCGCTGCTGTATTCCTCTGCGGATCCAGCCATTTCCTTGCGATTCGGACAAGTTCATGCATCTGCGCCCGAGGAGGTTGGTCTGGTTGGAAGGTCCAGCTGTGAAAGCGCTGGGCCATACCAAACTTTGTGAGTCCATATCTGCTGAGGATCTCAGACTTCAGGGCATCATAGTCAGTAACCTGGTCAGGGCCCAGGTCCCGGACAGCATTCAGCGATTCCCCGGTTAGAAAGGGGGCTAACAGACCAACCCACTGTTGCTTGGGCCAGGCTTCCCTAGTGGCCGTGGCCTCAAATGCATGCAGGTATGCCTCAATGTCATCGGTAGCTCCCATCTTAGATATAAAGTCACTTGCCTTTATTGGGCGGGTATTTTGGACAACCCTCTGTCTCTGCAACTGCAATTCCTCTGCCTTCAGAAGGTTGGCTTTCTTTTGCTCCTCCAAGAGAGCCACGTTTGCTTGCATCTGGGCTTGCTGGCCAGCAACAAGGGCTTTCAATATGTCCTCCATTTCAGTCGGTGGGGAGCCTACGGCCAACTTGGAAAACTGGGTGATCAAACCTTCGGTATCCTCCTCTGACATGCACTATTAACGCTTGAGCGTGCCCGTATTCTCCACCATCTGTGACGTCACGAGAGGCTACACAGCTTTCAGCGGGATTGCTCAAGTAGTGCAAGGAGACAAGGTTCAAACAACACAAGGATTTTATTATAGGTCTTGGGAAATTAACGAAAATATAACAAAATTCTGTTCTCTTGTGGCTTTTTAAGGGTTAACAGTTCAGGGATGTCTCTTCCACATCCAAAATCATAATTCTCACTCGCTCAGATAACTTTTCCACAGCCTTACTGTAGTCCACGTTGCAGCTAGTGGCCAACCCAGCAAAAAAGTCCTTCCAAATGTCTCTCACGTATTTCCACAGGTGCATATATCCAAAGGTGAGTATTTCCCAAAGGTAAGTATCTCCAAATCCTTATATTCCTCATGGAAGTGGACGTGCAGCACTCTTGTCCTCCAGAGAGCCCAGGTTGGAGACTGTGTCTCTTCACCCCAAACCTTCAGCTCATCAGCTCCTCATTTGTTTCAGCTGCGTGGGAAGATTGGCCATAGAGGGGTGGAGTTCCCGACCATACCAGCAGATGGAGCCACAGCTGTCTGGGTTTGCAGCCACCTCAGGGGGATGTAACGTCCCTCCAGGACACAGCCTCTCGTGACATCACAAGTTTTATTCTCTGTCTCTAATGTTTTCAATGTAAACCACTATTCACTAGTAAGAAGGGTTCAATCCCTCTGCATCCCCTATGGCCCTGGTCATTAGTAGTGCACTACATAGGGAATAGGGTGCCATTTGGGACGAACACAGTCCATTGATATAGGCTATAATGATCCCTCTACTGACCAACATCTGATCACCTCCACAACTCAAACATGGTCCATTTTACTGACTGTTGTTTCCTAACATCTGACCTAGAACCATCAACCACTTGTTATCTAGCTCCCTCCCTCCCTCCCTCTCCCTCTGGTCCGTGCTGCCCGGGATCCTTGTGACGTCCCTACCCCATTGAAGTTGAAATGTAAAATGGTTAAGTTAAGGGTTAGGGTTAGGGTAGGGAGTGGACGTCCCAAGGATTCCGGATAGCACTGACCCTCTCCCTCTCTCTCTCTCTCTCTCTCTTCACCACCACCTCCCTCCCTCCCTCCCTCCCTCCCTCCCTCCCTCCCTCCCTCCCTCCCTCCCTCCCTCCCTCTCTCCCACCCTCTACCTCTCTCTCTCCCACCCACTTCCTCCCTCTCTCCCACCCACTCCCTCCCTCCCTCTTTCCCACCTCCCTCCCTCTCTCTCTCTCTCCCACCCTCTCTCTCTCCCACCCTCTCCCTCTCTCTCTCCCACCCACTCCATTCTTTGTTTGTAAATGATATCTGAGTGTTGGAGTGTGCCCATGGCTAAATAAATAAAATAAAAACAAGAAAATGGTGCCGTCTGGTTTGCATTGACTTTATAAGGAATTTGAAATGATTTATACTTTTACTTTTGATACTTAAGTATATTTCAGCAATTACATTTACTTTTGATACTTAAGTATATTTAAAACCAAATAATGTTTGACTTTACTGGGTGACTTCCACTTTTACGTGAATCATTTTCTAATCACCTTATATAATAATAAGCCATTTAGCAGACGCTTTTATCCAAAGCGACTTACAGTCATGTGTGCATACATTTTTACATATGGGTGTTCCCGGGGATCAAACCCACTACCCTGGCGTTACAAGCGCCATGCTCTACCAATTGAGCTACAGAGGACCACGGATTATATGAACTGTAACTCAGTCAAATCTTTGAAATAGCTGCATGTTGCATTTATATTTTTGTTCAGTGTTCTTACTTTCTCATGTTCTTCTCATTTCTTGTTTTTATTTCTTGTGTGTTTTTGTTCTACCTTATGTTATTTTTAGTGCTACGTTGATATTGATTACTCTATTGTTGGGTTTGGAGCTTGCAAGAAAGGCATTTCACTGTACTTGTGCACGTGACATTAAAACACAAAAAACCCTCAGCCCCCACGCCGCCCCCGGCCCCCAGCCACTGCTCCCAGACCGGTGGGATTTAGAGGGGTGAAGGACATACCCACCCCTCTCACCTCCAAGCTGCACCCTGTCTCTCTCTGTCCCACCCCCCTCACCCACCTCACCTCCAAGCTGCACCCTCTCTCTCTCTGTCCCCATCTGAACGCTCGTCCCCGCTCATTTTCCACTGCCACCGCCACCCCCCCCTCCGTCTGTTATGATAGCTGCTGATGTAATTCCTCACATGGTTTGTCATTAGGTCTGTAATTGGTTGCTCTCTCACCCCGAGGGAGACTAATCCAGGTATCAGAGATCCTGTTGGTTTGGGCACTATGGGACTGAGCTCCTCTGACCCTGTATATATATATATATATATCCCCGTCCACCTCCTTCAACCCTTAGTCTAGAACCCCATCCACACGCACACACACACACACACACACACACACACACACACACACACACACACACACACACACACACACACACACACACACACACACACACACACACATACATACAGCCCATCCATTCCCTAGCAGCCCATCCAGTCCCCGGTCCGCTCCCGGTCAGCCCAGCGCTGTTTGAAGTGATGGTGAGTTGAGTCAGAGGCTGAGCCAGCAGCTGCAGCGCGGTGGCGGTTAACGAATGATGGGGGGGGGGGGGCTGCGGACTCTGTTCTAGTAGTGGAGGAAAGCCCTCGGTTGCCTGGAAACGTGTGAGCAACATTTGAAAATATAGCCGCCCCGGTAATCGAGATCTTCCCCGTTGATAGTCTAATGCCTATTTGTGTAAATGGTCTTCAGTCGCTCTGTGTGGGCTCGACTGCAGCACGTACACAATATTGACCTGGTGGATAGATGCACCATGACTGAACCCACCTCTCTCACTCACCCCTTCAGCCCCCCACCTCTCTCACTCACCCCTTCAGCCCCCCCCACCTCTCTCACTCACCCCTTCAGCCCCCCCCACCCACCTCTCACTCTCACTCCCCCCTTCTCTTTCACTCACCCCTTCAGCCCCCCCACCCACCTCTCTCTCTCACTCCCCCCCACCTCTCTCATTCCCCCTACCCACCTCTTTCACTCCCCCCCCCACCCACCTCTCACCCCCCCCACCCACCTCTCTCACTACCCCCCCCATCTCTCACTCCCCCCCACCCAACTCTCTCACTCCCCCACCTCTCTCCCCCTCACCCACCTCTCTCACTCACCCTTCACCCCCCCACCTCTCTTACACACCTCTTCACCCCCTCACCACTCACCACTCAACCCACACCTCATCAACCCTTCACCCCCTCACCCCTCACCTATCGATGAAGGCAGACGTATTTATCTAGTATTTATGACAGCTGACTGTCTGGATTCTGGCCTGTTATTTATCTAGTATTTATGACAGCTGATTGTCTGGATTCTGGCCTGTTATTTATCTAGTATTTATGACAGCTGACTGTCTGGATTCTGGCCTGTTATTTATCTAGTATTTATGACAGCTGACTGTCTGGATTCTGGCCTGTTATTTATCTAGTATTTATTACAGCTGACTGTCTGGATTCTGGCCTGTTATTTATCCAGTATTTATGACAGCTGACTGTCTGGATTCTGGCCTGTTATTTATCTAGTATTTATGACAGCTGACTGTCTGGATTCTGGCCTGTTATTTATCTAGTATTTATGACAGCTGACTGTCTGGATTCTGGCCTGTTATTTATGAAGTATTTATGACAGCTGACTGTCTGGATTCTGGCCTGTTATTTATCTAGTATTTATGACAGCTGACTGTCTGGATTCTGGCCTGTTATTTATCTAGTATTTATGACAGCTGACTGTCTGGATTCTGGCCTGTTATTTATCTAGTATTTATGACAGCTGACTGTCTGGATTCTGGCCTGTTATTTATCTAGTATTTATGACAGCTGACTGTCTGGATTCTGGCCTGTTATTTATCTAGTATTTATTACAGCTGACTGTCTGGATTCTGGCCTGTTATTTATCTAGTATTTATGACAGCTGACTGTCTGGATTCTGGCCTGTTATTTATCTAGTATTTATGACAGCTGACTGTCTAGATTCTGGCCTGTTATTTATCAAGTATTTATGACAGCTGACTGTCTGGATTCTGGCTGTTATTTATCTAGTATTTATGACAGCTGACTGTCTGGATTCTGGCCTGTTATTTATCTAGTATTTATGACAGCTGACTGTCTGGATTCTGGCCTGTTATTTATCTAGTATTTATGACAGCTGACTGTCTGGATTCTGGCCTGTTATTTATCAAGTATTTTTGACAGCTGACTGTCTGGATTCTGGCCTGTTATTTATCTAGTATTTATGACAGCTGACTGTCTAGATTCTGGCCTGTTATTTATCAAGTATTCATGACAGCTGACTGTCTGGATTCTGGCCTGTTATTTATCTAGTGTTTATGACAGCTGACTGTCTGGATTCTGGCCTAATATTTATCTAGTATTTATGACAGCTGACTGTCTGGATTCTGGCCTGTTATTTATCAAGTATTTATGACAGCTGACTGTCTGGATTCTGGCCTGTTATTTATCTAGTATTTATGACAGCTGACTGTCTGGATTCTGGCCTGTTATTTATCTAGTATTTATGACAGCTGACTGTCTGGATTCTGGCCTGTTATTTATCTAGTATTTATGACAGCTGACTGTCTGGATTCTGGCCTGTTATTTATCTAGTATTTATGACAGCTGACTGTCTGGATTCTGGCCTGTTATTTATCTAGTATTTATGACAGCTGACTGTCTAGATTCTGGCCTGTTATTTATCTAGTATTTATGACAGCTGACTGTCTGGATTCTGGCCTGTTATTTATCTAGTATTTATGACAGCTGACTGTCTGGATTCTGGCCTGTTATTTATCTAGTATTTATGACAGCTGACTGTCTGGATTCTGGCCTGTTATTTATCTAGTATTTATGACAGCTGACTGTCTGGATTCTGGCCTGTTATTTATCTAGTATTTATGACAGCTGACTGTCTGGATTCTGGCCTGTTATTTATCTAGTGTTTATGACAGCTGACTGTCTGGATTCTGGCCTGTTATTTATCTAGTATTTATGACAGCTGACTGTCTGGATTCTGGCCTGTTATTTATCTAGTATTTATGACAGCTGACTGTCTGGATTCTGGCCTGTTATTTATCTAGTATTTATGACAGCTGACTGTCTGGATTCTGGCCTGTTATTTATCTAGTATTTATGACAGCTGACTGTCTGGATTCTGGCCTGTTATTTATCTAGTGTTTATGACAGCTGACTGTCTGGATTCTGGCCTGTTATTTATCTAGTATTTATGACAGCTGACTGTCTGGATTCTGGCCTGTTATTTATCTAGTATTTATGACAGCTGACTGTCTGGATTCTGGCCTGTTATTTATCTAGTATTTATGACAGCTGACTGTCTGGATTCTGGCCTGTTATTTATCTAGTATTTATGACAGCTGACTGTCTGGATTCTGGCCTGTTATTTATCTAGTATTTATGACAGCTGACTGTCTGGATTCTGGCCTGTTATTTATCTAGTGTTTATGACAGCTGACTGTCTGGATTCTGGCCTGTTATTTATCTAGTATTTATGACAGCTGACTGTCTGGATTCTGGCCTGTTATTTATCTAGTATTTATGACAGCTGACTGTCTGGATTCTGGCCTGTTATTTATCTAGTATTTATGACAGCTGACTGTCTGGATTCTGGCCTGTTATTTATCTAGTATTTATGACAGCTGACTGTCTGGATTCTGGCCTGTTATTTATCTAGTATTTATGACAGCTGACTGTCTGGATTCTGGCCTGTTATTTATCTAGTATTTATGACAGCTGACTGTCTGGATTCTGGCCTGTTATTTATCTAGTATTTATGACAGCTGACTGTCTGGATTCTGGCCTGTTATTTATCTAGTATTTATGACAGCTGACTGTCTGGATTCTGGCCTGTTATTTATCTAGTATTTATGACAGCTGACTGTCTGGATTCTGGCCTGTTATTTATCTAGTATTTATGACAGCTGACTGTCTGGATTCTGGCCTGTTATTTATCTAGTATTTATGACAGCTGACTGTCTGGATTCTGGCCTGTTATTTATCTAGTATTTATGACAGCTGACTGTCTGGATTCTGGCCTGTTATTTATCTAGTATTTATGACAGCTGACTGTCTGGATTCTGGCCTGTTATTTATCTAGTATTTATGACAGCTGACTGTCTGGATTCTGGCCTGTTATTTATCTAGTATTTATGACAGCTGACTGTCTGGATTCTGGCCTGTTATTTATCTAGTATTTATGACAGCTGACTGTCTGGATTCTGGCCTGTTATTTATCTAGTATTTATGACAGCTGACTGTCTGGATTCTGGCCTGTTATTTATCTAGTATTTATGACAGCTGACTGTCTGGATTCTGGCCTGTTATTTATCTAGTATTTATGACAGCTGACTGTCTGGATTCTGGCCTGTTATTTATCTAGTATTTATGACAGCTGACTGTCTGGATTCTGGCCTGTTATTTATCTAGTATTTATGACAGCTGACTGTCTGGATTCTGGCCTGTTATTTATCTAGTATTTATGACAGCTGACTGTCTGGATTCTGGCCTGTTATTTATCTAGTATTTATGACAGCTGACTGTCTGGATTCTGGCCTGTTATTTATCTAGTATTTATGACAGCTGACTGTCTGGATTCTGGCCTGTTATTTATCTAGTATTTATGACAGCTGACTGTCTGGATTCTGGCCTGTTATTTATCTAGTATTTATGACAGCTGACTGTCTGGATTCTGGCCTGTTATTTATCTAGTATTTATGACAGCTGACTGTCTGGATTCTGGCCTGTTATTTATCTAGTATTTATGACAGCTGACTGTCTGGATTCTGGCCTGTTATTTATCTAGTATTTATGACAGCTGACTGTCTGGATTCTGGCCTGTTATTTATCTAGTATTTATGACAGCTGACTGTCTGGATTCTGGCCTGTTATTTATCTAGTGTTTATGACAGCTGACTGTCTGGATTCTGGCCTGTTATTTATCTAGTATTTATGACAGCTGACTGTCTGGATTCTGGCCTGTTATTTATCTAGTATTTATGACAGCTGACTGTCTGGATTCTGGCCTGTTATTTATCTAGTATTTATGACAGCTGACTGTCTGGATTCTGGCCTGTTATTTATCTAGTATTTATGACAGCTGACTGTCTGGATTCTGGCCTGTTATTTATCTAGTATTTATGACAGCTGACTGTCTGGATTCTGGCCTGTTATTTATCTAGTATTTATGACAGCTGACTGTCTGGATTCTGGCCTGTTATTTATCTAGTGTTTATGACAGCTGACTGTCTGGATTCTGGCCTGTTATTTATCTAGTATTTATGACAGCTGACTGTCTGGATTCTGGCCTGTTATTTATCTAGTATTTATGACAGCTGACTGTCTGGATTCTGGCCTGTTATTTATCTAGTATTTATGACAGCTGACTGTCTGGATTCTGGCCTGTTATTTATCTAGTGTTTATGACAGCTGACTGTCTGGATTCTGGCCTGTTATTTATCTAGTATTTATGACAGCTGACTGTCTGGATTCTGGCCTGTTATTTATCTAGTATTTATGACAGCTGACTGTCTGGATTCTGGCCTGTTATTTATCTAGTATTTATGACAGCTGACTGTCTGGATTCTGGCCTGTTATTTATCTAGTATTTATGACAGCTGACTGTCTGGATTCTGGCCTGTTATTTATCTAGTATTTATGACAGCTGACTGTCTGGATTCTGGCCTGTTATTTATCTAGTATTTATGACAGCTGACTGTCTGGATTCTGGCCTGTTATTTATCTAGTGTTTATGACAGCTGACTGTCTGGATTCTGGCCTGTTATTTATCTAGTATTTATGACAGCTGACTGTCTGGATTCTGGCCTGTTATTTATCTAGTATTTATGACAGCTGACTGTCTGGATTCTGGCCTGTTATTTATCTAGTATTTATGACAGCTGACTGTCTGGATTCTGGCCTGTTATTTATCTAGTATTTATGACAGCTGACTGTCTGGATTCTGGCCTGTTATTTATCTAGTATTTATGACAGCTGACTGTCTGGATTCTGGCCTGTTATTTATCTAGTATTTATGACAGCTGACTGTCTGGATTCTGGCCTGTTATTTATCTAGTATTTATGACAGCTGACTGTCTGGATTCTGGCCTGTTATTTATCTAGTATTTATGACAGCTGACTGTCTGGATTCTGGCCTGTTATTTATCTAGTATTTATGACAGCTGACTGTCTGGATTCTGGCCTGTTATTTATCTAGTATTTATGACAGCTGACTGTCTGGATTCTGGCCTGTTATTTATCTAGTATTTATGACAGCTGACTGTCTGGATTCTGGCCTGTTATTTATCTAGTATTTATGACAGCTGACTGTCTGGATTCTGGCCTGTTATTTATCTAGTATTTATGACAGCTGACTGTCTGGATTCTGGCCTGTTATTTATCTAGTATTTATGACAGCTGACTGTCTGGATTCTGGCCTGTTATTTATCTAGTATTTATGACAGCTGACTGTCTGGATTCTGGCCTGTTATTTATCTAGTATTTATGACAGCTGACTGTCTGGATTCTGGCCTGTTATTTATCTAGTATTTATGACAGCTGACTGTCTGGATTCTGGCCTGTTATTTATCTAGTATTTATGACAGCTGACTGTCTGGATTCTGGCCTGTTATTTATCAAGTATTTATGACAGCTGACTGTCTGGATTCTGGCCTGTTATTTATCTAGTATTTATGACAGCTGACTGTCTGGATTCTGGCCTGTTATTTATCTAGTATTTATGACAGCTGACTGTCTGGATTCTGGCCTGTTATTTATCTAGTATTTATGACAGCTGACTGTCTGGATTCTGGCCTGTTATTTATCTAGTATTTATGACAGCTGACTGTCTGGATTCTGGCCTGTTATTTATCTAGTATTTATGACAGCTGACTGTCTGGATTCTGGCCTGTTATTTATCTAGTATTTATGACAGCTGACTGTCTGGATTCTGGCCTGTTATTTATCCAGTATTTATGACAGCTGACTGTCTGGATTCTGGCCTGTTATTTATCTAGTATTTATGACAGCTGACTGTCTGGATTCTGGCCTGTTATTTATCTAGTATTTATGACAGCTGACTGTCTAGATTCTGGCCTATTATTTATCTAGTATTTATGACAGCTGACTGTCTGGATTCTGGCCTGTTATTTATCTAGTATTTATGACAGCTGACTGTCTGGATTCTGGCCTGTTATTTATCTAGTATTTATGACAGCTGACTGTCTGGATTCTGGCCTGTTATTTATCTAGTATTTATGACAGCTGACTGTCTGGATTCTGGCCTGTTATTTATCTAGTATTTATGACAGCTGACTGTCTGGATTCTGGCCTGTTATTTATCTAGTATTTATGACAGCTGACTGTCTGGATTCTGGCCTGTTATTTATCTAGTATTTATGACAGCTGACTGTCTGGATTCTGGCCTGTTATTTATCTAGTATTTATGACAGCTGACTGTCTTGATTCTGGCCTGTTATTTATCTAGTATTTATGACAGCTGACTGTCTGGATTCTGGCCTGTTATTTATCTAGTATTTATGACAGCTGACTGTCTGGATTCTGGCCTGTTATTTATCTAGTATTTATGACAGCTGACTGTCTGGATTCTGGCCTGTTATTTATCTAGTATTTATGACAGCTGACTGTCTGGATTCTGGCCTGTTATTTATCTAGTATTTATGACAGCTGACTGTCTGGATTCTGGCCTGTTATTTATCAAGTATTTATGACAGCTGACTGTCTGGATTCTGGCCTGTTATTTATCTAGTATTTATGACAGCTGACTGTCTGGAATCTGGCCTGTTATTTGTCTATTATTTATGACAGCTGACTGTGTAGATTCTGGCCTGTTATTTATCTAGTATTTATGACAGCTGACTGTCTGGATTCTGGCCTGTTATTTATCTAGTATTTATGACAGCTGACTGTCTAGATTCTGGCCTGTTATTTATCTAGTATTTATGACAGCTGACTGTCTGGATTCTGGCCTGTTATTTATCTAGTATTTATGACAGCTGACTGTCTGGATTCTGGCCTGTTATTTATCTAGTATTTATGACAGCTGACTGTCTGGATTCTGGCCTGTTATTTATCTAGTATTTATGACAGCTGACTGTCTGGATTCTGGCCTGTTATTTATCTAGTATTTATGACAGCTGACTGTCTGGATTCTGGCCTGTTATTTATCTAGTATTTATGACAGCTGACTGTCTGGATTCTGGCCTGTTATTTATCTAGTATTTATGACAGCTGACTGTCTGGATTCTGGCCTGTTATTTATCTAGTATTTATGACAGCTGACTGTCTGGATTCTGGCCTGTTATTTATCTAGTATTTATGACAGCTGACTGTCTGGATTCTGGCCTGTTATTTATCTAGTATTTATGACAGCTGACTGTCTAGATTCTGGCCTGTTATTTATCTAGTATTTATGACAGCTGACTGTCTGGATTCTGGCCTGTTATTTATTTATTATTTATGGCAGCTGACTGTGTGGATTCTGGCCTGTTATTTATCTAGTATTTATGACAGCTGACTGTCTGGATTCTGGCCTGTTATTTATCTAGTATTTATGACAGCTGACTGTCTGGATTCTGGCCTGTTATTTATCTAGTATTTATGACAGCTGACTGTCTGGATTCTGGCCTGTTATTTATCTAGTATTTATGACAGCTGACTGTCTGGATTCTGGCCTGTTATTTATCTAGTATTTATGACAGCTGACTGTCTGGATTCTGGCCTGTTATTTATCTAGTATTTATGACAGCTGACTGTCTGGATTCTGGCCTGTTATTTATCTAGTATTTATGACAGCTGACTGTCTGGATTCTGGCCTGTTATTTATCTAGTATTTATGACAGCTGACTGTCTGGATTCTGGCCTGTTATTTATCTAGTATTTATGACAGCTGACTGTCTGGATTCTGGCCTGTTATTTATCTAGTATTTATGACAGCTGACTGTCTGGATTCTGGCCTGTTATTTATCTAGTATTTATGACAGCTGACTGTCTGGATTCTGGCCTGTTATTTATCTAGTATTTATGACAGCTGACTGTCTGGATTCTGGCCTGTTATTTATCTAGTATTTATGACAGCTGACTGTCTGGATTCTGGCCTGTTATTTATCTAGTATTTATGACAGCTGACTGTCTGGATTCTGGCCTGTTATTTATCTAGTATTTATGACAGCTGACTGTCTGGATTCTGGCCTGTTATTTGTTTATTATTCATGGCAGCTGACTGTGTAGATGCTGGCCTGTTATTTATCTAGTATTTATGACAGCTGACTGTCTGGATTCTGGCCTGTTATTTATCCAGTATTTATGACAGCTGACTGTCTGGATTCTGGCCTGTTATTTATCTAGTATTTATGACAGCTGACTGTCTGGATTCTGGCCTGTTATTTATCTAGTATTTATGACAGCTGACTGTCTGGATTCTGGCCTGTTATTTATCTAGTATTTATGACAGCTGACTGTCTGGATTCTGGCCTGTTATTTATCTAGTATTTATGACAGCTGACTGTCTGGATTCTGGCCTGTTATTTATCTAGTATTTATGACAGCTGACTGTCTGGATTCTGGCCTGTTATTTATCTAGTATTTATTACAGCAGACTGTCTAGATTCTGGCCTGTTATTTATCTAGTATTTATGACAGCAGACTGTCTAGATTCTGGCCTGTTATTTATCTAGTATTTATGACAGCTGACTGTCTGGATTCTGGCCTGTTATTTATCTAGTATTTATGACAGCTGACTGTCTGGATTCTGGCCTGTTATTTATCTAGTATTTATGACAGCTGACTGTCTGGATTCTGGCCTGTTATTTATCTAGTATTTATGACAGCTGACTGTCTGGATTCTGGCCTGTTATTTATCTAGTATTTATGACAGCTGACTGTCTGGATTCTGGCCTGTTATTTATCTAGTATTTATGACAGCTGACTGTCTGGATTCTGGCCTGTTATTTATCTAGTATTTATGACAGCTGACTGTCTGGATTCTGGCCTGTTATTTATCTAGTATTTATGACAGCTGACTGTCTGGATTCTGGCCTGTTATTTGTCTAGTATTTATGACAGCTGACTGTGTGGATTCTGGCCTGTTATTTATCTAGTATTTATGACAGCTGACTGTCTGGATTCTGGCCTGTTATTTATCTAGTATTTATGACAGCTGACTGTCTAGATTCTGGCCTGTTATTTATCTAGTATTTATGACAGCTGACTGTCTGGATTCTGGCCTGTTATTTATCTAGTATTTATGACAGCTGACTGTCTGGATTCTGGCCTGTTATTTATCTAGTATTTATGACAGCTGACTGTCTGGATTCTGGCCTGTTATTTATCTAGTATTTATGACAGCTGACTGTCTGGATTCTGGCCTGTTATTTATCTAGTATTTATGACAGCTGACTGTCTGGATTCTGGCCTGTTATTTATCTAGTATTTATGACAGCTGACTGTCTGGATTCTGGCCTGTTATTTATCTAGTATTTATGACAGCTGACTGTCTGGATTCTGGCCTGTTATTTATCTAGTGTTTATGACAGCTGACTGTCTGGATTCTGGCCTGTTATTTATCTAGTATTTATGACAGCTGACTGTCTGGATTCTGGCCTGTTATTTATCTAGTATTTATGACAGCTGACTGTCTGGATTCTGGCCTGTTATTTATCTAGTATTTATGACAGCTGACTGTCTGGATTCTGGCCTGTTATTTATCTAGTATTTATGACAGCTGACTGTCTGGATTCTGGCCTGTTATTTATCTAGTATTTATGACAGCTGACTGTCTGGATTCTGGCCTGTTATTTATCTAGTATTTATGACAGCTGACTGTCTGGATTCTGGCCTGTTATTTATCTAGTATTTATGACAGCTGACTGTCTGGATTCTGGCCTGTTATTTATCAAGTATTTATGACAGCTGACTGTCTGGATTCTGGCCTGTTATTTATCTAGTATTTATGACAGCTGACTGTCTGGATTCTGGCCTGTTATTTGTCTATTATTTATGGCAGCTGACTGTCTAGATTCTGGCCTGTTATTTATCTAGTATTTATGACAGGTGACTGTCTGGATTCTGGCCTGTTATTTATCTAGTATTTATGACAGCTGACTGTCTGGATTCTGGCCTGTTATTTATCTAGTATTTATGACAGCTGACTGTCTGGATTCTGGCCTGTTATTTATCTAGTATTTATGACAGCTGACTGTCTGGATTCTGGCCTGTTATTTATCTAGTATTTATGACAGCTGACTGTCTGGATTCTGGCCTGTTATTTATCTAGTATTTATGACAGCTGACTGTCTGGATTCTGGCCTGTTATTTATCTAGTATTTATGACAGCTGACTGTCTGGATTCTGGCCTGTTATTTATCTAGTATTTATGACAGCTGACTGTCTGGATTCTGGCCTGTTATTTATCTAGTATTTATGACAGCTGACTGTCTGGATTCTGGCCTGTTATTTATCTAGTATTTATGACAGCTGACTGTCTGGATTCTGGCCTGTTATTTATCTAGTATTTATGACAGCTGACTGTCTGGATTCTGGCCTGTTATTTATCTAGTATTTATGACAGCTGACTGTCTGGATTCTGGCCTGTTATTTATCTAGTATTTATGACAGCTGACTGTCTGGATTCTGGCCTGTTATTTATCTAGTATTTTTGACAGCTGACTGTCTGGATTCTGGCCTGTTATTTATCTAGTATTTATGACAGCTGACTGTCTGGATTCTGGCCTGTTATTTATCTAGTATTTATGACAGCTGACTGTCTGGATTCTGGCCTGTTATTTATCTAGTGTTTATGACAGCTGACTGTCTGGATTCTGGCCTGTTATTTATCTAGTATTTATGACAGCTGACTGTCTGGATTCTGGCCTGTTATTTATCTAGTATTTATGACAGCTGACTGTCTGGATTCTGGCCTGTTATTTATCTAGTATTTATGACAGCTGACTGTCTGGATTCTGGCCTGTTATTTATCTAGTATTTATGACAGCTGACTGTCTGGATTCTGGCCTGTTATTTATCTAGTATTTATGACAGCTGACTGTCTGGATTCTGGCCTGTTATTTATCTAGTATTTATGACAGCTGACTGTCTGGATTCTGGCCTGTTATTTATCTAGTATTTATGACAGCTGACTGTCTGGATTCTGGCCTGTTATTTATCTAGTATTTATGACAGCTGACTGTCTGGATTCTGGCCTGTTATTTATCTAGTATTTATGACAGCTGACTGTCTGGATTCTGGCCTGTTATTTGTCTAGTATTTATGGCAGCTGACTGTCTAGATTCTGGCCTGTTATTTATCTAGTATTTATGACAGCTGACTGTCTGGATTCTGGCCTGTTATTTATCTAGTATTATGACAGCTGACTGTCTGGATTCTGGCCTGTTATTTATCTAGTATTTATGACAGCTGACTGTCTGGATTCTGGCCTGTTATTTATCTAGTATTTATGACAGCTGACTGTCTGGATTCTGGCCTGTTATTTATCTAGTATTTATGACAGCTGACTGTCTGGATTCTGGCCTGTTATTTATCTAGTATTTATGACAGCTGACTGTCTGGATTCTGGCCTGTTATTTATCTAGTATTTATGACAGCTGACTGTCTGGATTCTGGCCTGTTATTTATCTAGTATTTATGACAGCTGACTGTCTGGATTCTGGCCTGTTATTTATCTAGTATTTATGACAGCTGACTGTCTGGATTCTGGCCTGTTATTTATCAAGTATTTATGACAGCTGACTGTCTGGATTCTGGCCTGTTATTTATCTAGTATTTATGACAGCTGACTGTCTGGATTCTGTCCTGTTATTTATCTAGTATTTATGACAGCTGACTGTTTGATTCTGGCCTGTTATTTATCTAGTATTTATGACAGCTGACTGTCTGGATTCTGGCCTGTTATTTATCTAGTATTTATGACAGCTGACTGTCTGGATTCTGGCCTGTTATTTATCTAGTATTTATGACAGCTGACTGTCTGGATTCTGGCCTGTTATTTATCTAGTATTTATGACAGCTGACTGTCTGGATTCTGGCCTGTTATTTATCTAGTATTTATGACAGCTGACTGTCTGGATTCTGGCCTGTTATTTATCTAGTATTTATGACAGCTGACTGTCTGGATTCTGGCCTGTTATTTATCTAGTATTTATGACAGCTGACTGTCTGGATTCTGGCCTGTTATTTATCTAGTGTTTATGACAGCTGACTGTCTGGATTCTGGCCTGTTATTTATCTAGTATTTATGACAGCTGACTGTCTGGATTCTGGCCTGTTATTTATCTAGTATTTATGACAGCTGACTGTCTGGATTCTGGCCTGTTATTTATCTAGTATTTATGACAGCTGACTGTCTGGATTCTGGCCTGTTATTTGTCTATTATTATGGCAGCTGACTGTGTAGATTCTGGCCTGTTATTTATCTAGTATTTATGACAGGTGACTGTCTGGATTCTGGCCTGTTATTTATCTAGTATTTATGACAGCTGACTGTCTGGATTCTGGCCTGTTATTTATCTAGTATTTATGACAGCTGACTGTCTGGATTCTGGCCTGTTATTTATCTAGTATTTATGACAGCTGACTGTCTGGATTCTGGCCTGTTATTTATCTAGTATTGATGACAGCTGACTGTCTAGATTCTGGCCTGTTATTTATCTAGTATTTGTGACAGCTGACTGTCTGGATTCTGGCCTGTTATTTATCTAGTATTTATGACAGCTGACTGTCTGGATTCTGGCCTGTTATTTATCTAGTATTTATGACAGCTGACTGTCTGGATTCTGGCCTGTTATTTATCTAGTATTTATGACAGCTGACTGTCTGGATTCTGGCCTGTTATTTATCTAGTATTTATGACAGCTGACTGTCTGGATTCTGGCCTGTTATTTATCTAGTATTTATGACAGCTGACTGTCTGGATTCTGGCCTGTTATTTATCTAGTATTTATGACAGCTGACTGTCTGGATTCTGGCCTGTTATTTATCTAGTATTTATGACAGCTGACTGTCTGGATTCTGGCCTGTTATTTATCTAGTATTTATGACAGCTGACTGTCTGGATTCTGGCCTGTTATTTATCTAGTATTTATGACAGCTGACTGTCTGGATTCTGGCCTGTTATTTATCTAGTATTTATGACAGCTGACTGTCTGGATTCTGGCCTGTTATTTATCTAGTATTTATGACAGCTGACTGTCTTGATTCTGGCCTGTTATTTATCTAGTATTTATGACAGCTGACTGTCTGGATTCTGGCCTGTTATTTATCTAGTATTTATGACAGCTGACTGTCTGGATTCTGGCCTGTTATTTATCTAGTGTTTATGACAGCTGACTGTCTAGATTCTGGCCTGTTATTTATCTAGTATTTATGACAGCTGACTGTCTGGATTCTGGCCTGTTATTTATCTAGTATTTATGACAGCTGACTGTCTGGATTCTGGCCTGTTATTTATCTAGTATTTATGACAGCTGACTGTCTGGATTCTGGCCTGTTATTTATCTAGTATTTATGACAGCTGACTGTCTGGATTCTGGCCTGTTATTTATCTAGTATTTATGACAGCTGACTGTCTGGATTCTGGCCTGTTATTTATCTAGTATTTATTACAGCTGACTGTCTGGATTCTGGCCTAATATTTATCTAGTATTTATGACAGCTGACTGTCTGGATTCTGGCCTGTTATTTATCTAGTATTTATGATAGCTGACTGTCTGGATTCTGGCCTGTTATTTATCAAGTATTTATGACAGCTGATTGTCTGGATTCTGGCCTGTTATTTATCTAGTATTTATGACAGCTGACTGTCTGGATTCTGGCCTGTTATTTGTCTATTATTTATGGCAGTTGACTGTGTAGATTCTGGCCTGTTATTTTATCTAATATTTATGACAGCTGACTGTCTGGATTCTGGCCTGTTATTTGTTTATTATTCATGGCAGCTGACTGTGTAGATGCTGGCCTGTTATTTATCTAGTATTTATGACAGCTGACTGTCTGGATTCTGGCCTGTTATTTATCTAGTATTTATGACAGCTGACTGTCTGGATTCTGGCCTGTTATTTATCTAGTATTTATGACAGCTGACTGTCTGGATTCTGGCCTGTTATTTATCTAGTATTTATGACAGCTGACTGTCTGGATTCTGGACTGTTATTTATCTAGTATTTATGACAGCTGACTGTCTGGATTCTGGCCTGTTATTTATCTAGTATTTATGACAGCTGACTGTCTGGATTCTGGCCTGTTATTTATCTAGTATTTATGACAGCTGACTGTCTGGATTCTGGCCTGTTATTTATCTAGTATTTATGACAGCTGACTGTCTGGATTCTGGCCTGTTATTTATCTAGTATTTATGACAGCTGACTGTCTGGATTCTGGCCTGTTATTTATCTAGTATTTATGACAGCTGACTGTTTGATTCTGGCCTGTTATTTATCTAGTGTTTATGACAGCTGACTGTCTGGATTCTGGCCTGTTATTTATCTAGTATTTATGACAGCTGACTGTCTGGATTCTGGCCTGTTATTTATCTAGTATTTATTACAGCTGACTGTCTGGATTCTGGCCTGTTATTTATCAAGTATTTATGACAGCTGACTGTCTTGATTCTGGCCTGTTATTTATCTAGTATTTATGACAGCTGACTGTCTGGATTCTGGCCTGTTATTTATCTAGTATTTATGACAGCTGACTGTCTGGATTCTGGCCTGTTATTTATCTAGTATTTATGACAGCTGACTGTCTGGATTCTGGCCTGTTATTTATCTAGTGTTTATGACAGCTGACTGTCTGGATTCTGGCCTGTTATTTATCAAGTATTTATGACAGCTGACTGTCTGGATTCTGGCCTGTTATTTATCTAGTATTTATGACAGCTGACTGTCTGGATTCTGGCCTGTTATTTGTTTATTATTTATGACAGCTGACTGTCTAGATTCTGGCCTGTTATTTATCTAGTATTTATGACAGCTGACTGTCTGGATTCTGGCCTGTTATTTATCTAGTATTTATGGCAGCTGACTGTGTGGATTCTGGCCTGTTATTTATCTAGTATTTATGACAGCTGACTGTCTGGATTCTGGCCTGTTATTTATCTAGTATTTATGACAGCTGACTGTCTGGATTCTGGCCTGTTATTTATCTAGTGTTTATGACAGCTGACTGTCTGGATTCTGGCCTGTTGTTTATCTAGTATTTATGACAGCTGACTGTCTGGATTCTGGCCTGTTATTTATCTAGTATTTATGACAGCTGACTGTCTAGATTCTGGCCTGTTATTTATCTAGTATTTATGACAGCTGACTGTCTGGATTCTGGCCTGTTATTTATCTAGTATTTATGACAGCTGACTGTCTGGATTCTGGCCTGTTATTTATCTAGTATTTATGACAGCTGACTGTCTGGATTCTGGCCTGTTATTTATCTAGTATTTATGACAGCTGACTGTCTGGATTCTGGCCTGTTATTTATCTAGTGTTTATGACAGCTGACTGTCTGGATTCTGGCCTGTTGTTTATCTAGTATTTTTGACAGCTGACTGTCTGGATTCTGGCCTGTTATTTATCTAGTGTTTATGACAGCTGACTGTCTAGATTCTGGCCTGTTATTTATCTAGTATTTTTGACAGCTGACTGTCTAGATTCTGGCCTGTTATTTATCAAGTATTTATGACAGCTGACTGTCTGGATTCTGGCCTGTTATTTATCTAGTATTTATGACAGCTGACTGTCTGGAATCTGGCCTGTTATTTGTCTAGTATTCATGGCAGCTGACTGTGTAGATTCTGGCCTGTTATTTATCTAGTATTTATGACAGCTGACTGTCTGGATTCTGGCCTGTTATTTGTCTATTATTTATGGCAGCTGACTGTGTAGATTCTGGCCTGTTATTTATCTAGTATTTTTGACAGCTGACTGTCTGGATTCTGGACTGTTATTTATCTAGTATTTATGACAGCTGACTGTCTGGATTCTGGCCTGTTATTTATCTAGTATTTATGACAGCTGACTGTCTGGATTCTGGCCTGTTATTTATCAAGTATTTATGACAGCTGACTGTCTGGATTCTGGCCTGTTATTTATCTAGTATTTATGACAGCTGACTGTCTGGATTCTGGCCTGTTATTTATCTAGTATTTATGACAGCTGACTGTCTGGATTCTGGCCTGTTATTTATCTAGTATTTATGACAGCTGACTGTCTGGATTCTGGCCTGTTATTTATCTAGTGTTTATGACAGCTGACTGTCTGGATTCTGGCCTGTTATTTATCTAGTATTTATGACAGCTGACTGTCTGGATTCTGGCCTGTTATTTATCTAGTATTTATGACAGCTGACTGTCTGGATTCTGGCCTGTTATTTATCTAGTATTTATGACAGCTGACTGTTTGATTCTGGCCTGTTATTTATCTAGTATTTATGACAGCTGACTGTCTGGATTCTGGCCTGTTATTTATCTAGTATTTATGACAGCTGACTGTCTGGATTCTGGCCTGTTATTTATCTAGTATTTATGACAGCTGACTGTCTGGATTCTGGCCTAATATTTATCTAGTATTTATGACAGCTGACTGTCTGGATTCTGGCCTGTTATTTATCTAGTATTTATGATAGCTGACTGTCTGGATTCTGGCCTGTTATTTATCTAGTATTTATGACAGCTGACTGTCTGGATTCTGGCCTGTTATTTATCTAGTATTTATGACAGCTGACTGTCTGGATTCTGGCCTGTTATTTGTTTATTATTCATGGCAGCTGACTGTGTAGATTCTGGCCTGTTATTTATCTAGTATTTATGACAGCTGACTGTCTGGATTCTGGCCTGTTATTTGTTTATTATTCATGGCAGCTGACTGTGTGGATTCTGGCCTGTTATTTATCTAGTATTTATGACAGCTGACTGTCTGGATTCTGGCCTGTTATTTATCTAGTATTTATGACAGCTGACTGTCTAGATTCTGGCCTGTTATTTATCTAGTATTTATGACAGCTGACTGTCTGGATTCTGGCCTGTTATTTATCTAGTATTTATGACAGCTGACTGTCTGGATTCTGGCCTGTTATTTATCTAGTATTTATGACAGCTGACTGTCTGGATTCTGGCCTGTTATTTATCTAGTATTTATGACAGCTGACTGTCTGGATTCTGGCCTGTTATTTATCTAGTATTTATGACAGCTGACTGTCTGGATTCTGGCCTGTTATTTATCTAGTGTTTATGACAGCTGACTGTCTGGATTCTGGCCTGTTATTTATCTAGTATTTATGACAGCTGACTGTCTGGATTCTGGCCTGTTATTTATCTAGTATTTATGACAGCTGACTGTCTGGATTCTGGCCTAATATTTATCTAGTATTTATGACAGCTGACTGTTTGATTCTGGCCTGTTATTTATCTAGTATTTATGACAGCTGACTGTCTGGATTCTGGCCTGTTATTTATCTAGTATTTATGACAGCTGACTGTCTGGATTCTGGCCTGTTATTTATCTAGTATTTATTACAGCTGACTGTCTGGATTCTGGCCTGTTATTTATCTAGTATTTATGACAGCTGACTGTCTGGATTCTGGCCTGTTATTTATCTAGTATTTATGACAGCTGACTGTCTGGATTCTGGCCTGTTATTTATCAAGTATTTATGACAGCTGACTGTCTGGATTCTGGCCTGTTATTTATCTAGTATTTCATGACAGCTGACTGTCTGGAATCTGGCCTGTTATTTGTCTATTATTTATGGCAGCTGACTGTCTGGATTCTGGCCTGTTATTTATCTAGTATTTATGACAGCTGACTGTCTGGATTCTGGCCTGTTATTTGTTTATTATTCATGGCAGCTGACTGTGTAGATTCTGGCCTGTTATTTATCTAGTATTTATGACAGCTGACTGTCTGGATTCTGGCCTGTTATTTATCTAGTATTTATGACAGCTGACTGTCTGGATTCTGGCCTGTTATTTATCTAGTATTGATGACATCTGACTGTCTGGATTCTGGCCTGTTATTTATCTAGTATTTATGACAGCTGACTGTCTGGATTCTGGACTGTTATTTATCTAGTATTTATGACAGCTGACTGTCTGGATTCTGGCCTGTTATTTATCTAGTATTTATGACAGCTGACTGTCTGGATTCTGGCCTGTTATTTATCTAGTATTTATGACAGCTGACTGTCTGGATTCTGGCCTGTTATTTATCTAGTATTTATGACAGCTGACTGTCTGGATTCTGGCCTGTTATTTATCTAGTATTTATGACAGCTGACTGTCTGGATTCTGGCCTGTTATTTATCTAGTATTTATGACAGCTGACTGTTTGATTCTGGCCTGTTATTTATCTAGTATTTATGACAGCTGACTGTCTGGATTCTGGCCTGTTATTTATCTAGTATTTATGACAGCTGACTGTCTGGATTCTGGCCTGTTATTTATCTAGTATTTATTACAGCTGACTGTCTGGATTCTGGCCTGTTATTTATCAAGTATTTTTGACAGCTGACTGTCTGGATTCTGGCCTGTTATTTATCTAGTATTTATGACAGCTGACTGTCTGGATTCTGGCCTGTTATTTATCTAGTATTTATGACAGCTGACTGTCTGGATTCTGGCCTGTTATTTATCTAGTATTTATGACAGCTGACTGTCTGGATTCTGGCCTGTTATTTATCTAGTATTTATGACAGCTGACTGTCTGGATTCTGGCCTGTTATTTATCTAGTGTTTATGACAGCTGACTGTCTGGATTCTGGCCTGTTATTTATCAAGTATTTATGACAGCTGACTGTCTGGATTCTGGCCTGTTATTTATCTAGTATTTATGACAGCTGACTGTCTGGAATCTGGCCTGTTATTTGTCTATTATTTATGGCAGCTGACTGTGTGGATTCTGGCCTGTTATTTATCTAGTATTTATGACAGCTGACTGTCTGGATTCTGGCCTGTTATTTGTCTAGTATTTATGGCAGCTGACTGTCTAGATTCTGGCCTGTTATTTATCTAGTATTTATGACAGCTGACTGTCTGGATTCTGGCCTGTTATTTATCTAGTATTTATGACAGCTGACTGTCTGGATTCTGGCCTGTTATTTATCTAGTGTTTATGACAGCTGACTGTCTGGATTCTGGCCTGTTGTTTATCTAGTATTTATGACAGCTGACTGTGTAGATTCTGGCCTGTTATTTATCAAGTATTTATGACAGCAGACTGTCTAGATTCTGGCCTGTTATTTATCTAGTATTTTTGACAGCTGACTGTCTAGATTCTGGCGTGTTATTTATCAAGTATTTATGACAGCTGACTGTCTGGATTCTGGCCTGTTATTTATCTAGTATTTATGACAGCTGACTGTCTGGATTCTGGCCTGTTATTTATCTAGTATTTATGACAGCTGACTGTCTGGATTCTGGCCTGTTATTTATCTAGTGTTTATGACAGCTGACTGTCTGGATTCTGGCCTGTTGTTTATCTAGTATTTATGACAGCTGACTGTCTGGATTCTGGCCTGTTATTTATCAAGTATTTATGACAGCTGACTGTCTGGATTCTGGCCTGTTATTTATCTAGTATTTATGACAGCTGACTGTCTAGATTCTGGCCTGTTATTTATCAAGTATTTATGACAGCTGACTGTCTGGATTCTGGCCTGTTATTTATCTAGTATTTATGACAGCTGACTGTCTGGAATCTGGCCTGTTATTGTTTATTATTCATGGCAGCTGACTGTGTAGATTCTGGCCTGTTATTTATCTAGTATTTATGACAGCTGACTGTCTGGATTCTGGCCTGTTATTTGTTTATTATTCATGGCAGCTGACTGTGTAGATTCTGGCCTGTTATTTATCTAGTATTTTTGACAGCTGACTGTCTGGATTCTGGCCTGTTATTTATCTAGTATTTATGACAGCTGACTGTCTGGATTCTGGCCTGTTATTTATCTAGTATTTATGACAGCTGACTGTCTGGATTCTGGCCTGTTATTTATCAAGTATTTATGACAGCTGACTGTCTGGATTCTGGCCTGTTATTTATCTAGTATTTTTGACAGCTGACTGTCTAGATTCTGGCCTGTTATTTATCTAGTATTTATGACAGCTGACTGTCTGGATTCTGGCCTGTTATTTATCTAGTATTTATGACAGCTGACTGTCTGGATTCTGGCCTGTTATCTATCTAGTGTTTATGACAGCTGACTGTCTAGATTCTGGCCTGTTATTTATCTAGTATTTATGACAGCTGACTGTCTGGATTCTGGCCTGTTATTTATCTAGTATTTATGACAGCTGACTGTCTGGATTCTGGCCTGATATTTATCTAGTATTTATGACAGCTGACTGTTTGATTCTGGCCTGTTATTTATCTAGTATTTATGACAGCTGACTGTCTGGATTCTGGCCTGTTATTTATCTAGTATTTATGACAGCTGACTGTCTGGATTCTGGCCTGTTATTTATCTAGTATTTATGACAGCTGACTGTCTGGATTCTGGCCTGATATTTATCTAGTATTTATGACAGCTGACTGTCTGGATTCTGGCCTGTTATTTATCTAGTATTTATGACAGCTGACTGTCTGGATTCTGGCCTGTTATTTATCAAGTATTTATGACAGCTGACTGTCTGGATTCTGGCCTGTTATTTATCTAGTATTTATGACAGCTGACTGTCTGGAATCTGGCCTGTTATTTGTTTATTATTCATGGCAGTTGACTGTGTAGATTCTGGCCTGTTTTTTATCTACTATTTATGACAGCTGACTGTCTGGATTCTGGCCTGTTATTTGTTTATTATTCATGGCAGCTGACTGTGTAGATTCTGGCCTGTTATTTATCTAGTATTTATGACAGCTAACTGTCTGGATTCTGGCCTGTTATTTATCTAGTATTTATGACAGCTGACTGTCTGGATTCTGGCCTGTTATTTATCTAGTATTGATGACATCTGACTGTCTAGATTCTGGCCTGTTATTTATCTAGTATTTATGACAGCTGACTGTCTGGATTCTGGACTGTTATTTATCTAGTATTTATGACAGCTGACTGTCTGGATTCTGGCCTGTTATTTATCTAGTATTTATGACAGCTGACTGTCTGGATTCTGGCCTGTTATTTATCTAGTATTTATGACAGCTGACTGTTTGATTCTGGCCTGTTATTTATCAAGTATTTATGACAGCTGACTGTCTGGATTCTGGCCTGTTATTTATCTAGTATTTATGACAGCTGACTGTCTGGATTCTGGCCTGTTATTTATCTAGTATTTATGACAGCTGACTGTTTGATTCTGGCCTGTTATTTATCAAGTATTTATGACAGCTGACTGTCTGGATTCTGGCCTGCTATTTATCTAGTATTTATGACAGCTGACTGTCTGGATTCTGGCCTGTTATTTATCTAGTATTTATAACAGCAGACTGTCTAGATTCTGGCCTGTTATTTATCTAGTATTTATGACAGCTGACTGTCTAGATTCTGGCCTGTTATTTATCAAGTATTTATGACAGCTGACTGTCTTGATTCTGGCCTGTTATTTATCTAGTATTTATGACAGCTGACTGTCTGGATTCTGGCCTGTTATTTATCTAGTATTTATGACAGCTGACTGTCTGGATTCTGGCCTGTTATTTATCTAGTGTTTATGACAGCTGACTGTCTGGATTCTGGCCTGTTGTTTATCTAGTGTTTATGACAGCTGACTGTCTGGATTCTGGCGTGTTATTTATCAAGTATTTATGACAGCTGACTGTCTGGATTCTGGCCTGTTATTTATCTAGTATTTATGACAGCTGACTGTCTGGAATCTGGCCTGTTATTTGTTTATTATTCATGGCAGCTGACTGTGTAGATTCTGGCCTGTTATTTATCTAGTATTTATGACAGCTGACTGTCTGGATTCTGGCCTGTTATTTATCTAGTATTTATGGCAGCTGACTGTGTAGATTCTGGCCTGTTATTTATCTAGTATTTATGACAGCTGACTGTCTGGATTCTGGCCTGTTGTTTATCTAGTATTTATGACAGCTGACTGTCTGGATTCTGGCCTGTTATTTATCTAGTATTTTATGACAGCTGACTGTCTGGATTCTGGCCTGTTGTTTATCTAGTATTTATGACAGCTAACTGTCTGGATTCTGGCCTGTTTTTTATCTAGTATTTATGACAGCTGACTGTCTGGATTCTGGCCTGTTATTTATCTAGTATTTATGACAGCTGACTGTCTGGATTCTGGCCTGTTATTTATCTAGTATTTATGACAGCTGACTGTCTAGATTCTGGCCTGTTATTTATCTAGTATTTTTGACAGCTGACTGTCTAGATTCTGGCCTGTTATTTATCTAGTATTTATGACAGCTGACTGTCTTGATTCTGGCCTGTTATTTATCTAGTATTTATGACAGCTGACTGTCTGGATTCTGGCCTGTTATTTATCTAGTATTTATGACAGCTGACTGTCTGGATTCTGGCCTGTTATTTATCTAGTGTTTATGACAGCTGACTGTCTGGATTCTGGCCTGTTGTTTATCTAGTATTTATGACAGCTGACTGTCTGGATTCTGGCCTGTTATTTATCAAGTATTTATGACAGCAGACTGTCTAGATTCTGGCCTGTTATTTATCTAGTATTTATGACAGCTGACTGTCTAGATTCTGGCCTGTTATTTATCAAGTATTTATGACAGCTGACTGTCTGGATTCTGGCCTGTTATTTATCTAGTATTTATGACAGCTGACTGTCTGGAATCTGGCCTGTTATTTGTTTATTATTCATGGCAGCTGACTGTGTAGATTCTGGCCTGTTATTTATCTAGTATTTATGACAGCTGACTGTCTGGATTCTGGCCTGTTATTTGTTTATTATTCATGGCAGCTGACTGTGTAGATTCTGGCCTGTTATTTATCTAGTATTTTTGACAGCTGACTGTCTGGATTCTGGACTGTTATTTATCAAGTATTTATGACAGCTGACTGTCTGGATTCTGGCCTGTTATTTATCTAGTATTTATGACAGCTGACTGTCTGGATTCTGGCCTGTTATTTATCTAGTATTTATGACAGCTGACTGTCTGGATTCTGGCCTGTTATTTATCTAGTATTTATGACAGCTGACTGTCTGGATTCTGGCCTGTTATTTATCTAGTATTTATGACAGCTGACTGTCTGGATTCTGGCCTGTTATTTATCTAGTATTTATGACAGCTGACTGTCTGGATTCTGGCCTGTTATCTATCTAGTATTTATGACAGCTGACTGTCTGGATTCTGGCCTGTTATTTATCTAGTATTTATGACAGCTGACTGTCTGGATTCTGGCCTGTTATTTATCTAGTATTTATGACAGCTGACTGTCTGGATTCTGGCCTGTTATTTATCTAGTATTTATGACAGCTGACTGTCTGGATTCTGGCCTGTTATTTATCTAGTGTTTATGACAGCTGACTGTCTGGATTCTGGCCTGTTATTTATCTAGTATTTATGACAGCTGACTGTCTGGATTCTGGCCTGTTATTTATCTAGTATTTATGACAGCTGACTGTCTGGATTCTGGCCTAATATTTATCTAGTATTTATGACAGCTGACTGTTTGATTCTGGCCTGTTATTTATCTAGTATTTATGACAGCTGACTGTCTGGATTCTGGCCTGTTATTTATCTAGTATTTATGACAGCTGACTGTCTGGATTCTGGCCTGTTATTTATCTAGTATTTATTACAGCTGACTGTCTGGATTCTGGCCTAATATTTATCTAGTATTTATGACAGCTGACTGTCTGGATTCTGGCCTGTTATTTATCTAGTATTTATGACAGCTGACTGTCTGGATTCTGGCCTGTTATTTATCAAGTATTTATGACAGCTGACTGTCTGGATTCTGGCCTGTTATTTATCTAGTATTTATGACAGCTGACTGTCTGGAATCTGGCCTGTTATTTGTTTATTATTCATGGCAGTTGACTGTGTAGATTCTGGCCTGTTTTTTATATACTATTTATGACAGCTGACTGTCTGGATTCTGGCCTGTTATTTGTTTATTATTCATGGCAGCTGACTGTGTAGATTCTGGCCTGTTATTTATCTAGTATTTTTGACAGCTGACTGTCTAGATTCTGGCCTGTTATTTATCAAGTATTTATGACAGCTGACTGTCTGGATTCTGGCCTGTTATTTATCTAGTATTTATGACAGCTGACTGTCTGGATTCTGGCCTGTTATTTTATTATTTATGGCAGCTGACTGTGTAGATTCTGGCCTGTTATTTATCTAGTATTTATGACAGCTGACTGTCTGGATTCTGGCCTGTTATTTGTTTATTATTCATGGCAGCTGACTGTGTAGATTCTGGCCTGTTATTTATCTAGTATTTATGACAGCTGACTGTCTGGATTCTGGACTGTTATTTATCAAGTATTTATGACAGCTGACTGTCTGGATTCTGGCCTGTTATTTATCTAGTATTTATGACAGCTGACTGTCTGGATTCTGGCCTGTTATTTATCAAGTATTTATGACAGCTGACTGTCTAGATTCTGGCCTGTTATTTATCTAGTATTTTTGACAGCTGACTGTCTGGATTCTGGCCTGTTATTTATCTAGTATTTATGACAGCTGACTGTCTGGATTCTGGCCTGTTATTTATCTAGTATTTATGACAGCTGACTGTCTGGATTCTGGCCTGTTATCTATCTAGTGTTTATGACAGCTGACTGTCTAGATTCTGGCCTGTTATTTATCTAGTATTTATGACAGCTGACTGTCTGGATTCTGGCCTGTTATTTATCTAGTATTTATGACAGCTGACTGTCTGGATTCTGGCCTAATATGTATCTAGTATTTATGACAGCTGACTGTTTGATTCTGGCCTGTTATTTATCTAGTATTTATGACAGCTGACTGTCTGGATTCTGGCCTGTTATTTATCTAGTATTTATGACAGCTGACTGTCTGGATTCTGGCCTGTTATTTATCTAGTATTTATTACAGCTGACTGTCTGGATTCTGGCCTAATATTTATCTAGTATTTATGACAGCTGACTGTCTGGATTCTGGCCTGTTATTTATCTAGTATTTATGATAGCTGACTGTCTGGATTCTGGCCTGTTATTTATCAAGTATTTATGACAGCTGACTGTCTGGATTCTGGCCTGTTATTTATCTAGTATTTATGACAGCTGACTGTCTGGAATCTGGCCTGTTATTTGTTTATTATTCATGGCAGTTGACTGTGTAGATTCTGGCCTGTTTTTTATCTAGTATTTATGACAGCTGACTGTCTGGATTCTGGCCTGTTATTTGTTTATTATTCATGGCAGCTGACTGTGTAGATTCTGGCCTGTTATTTATCTAGTATTTATGACAGCTAACTGTCTGGATTCTGGCCTGTTATTTATCTAGTATTTATGACAGCTGACTGTCTGGATTCTGGCCTGTTATTTATCTAGTATTGATGACATCTGACTGTCTAGATTCTGGCCTGTTATTTATCTAGTATTTTTGACAGCTGACTGTCTGGATTCTGGACTGTTATTTATCAAGTATTTATGACAGCTGACTGTCTGGATTCTGGCCTGTTATTTATCTAGTATTTATGACAGCTGACTGTCTGGATTCTGGCCTGTTATTTATCTAGTATTTATGACAGCTGACTGTTTGATTCTGGCCTGTTATTTATCAAGTATTTATGACAGCTGACTGTCTGGATTCTGGCCTGTTATTTATCTAGTATTTATGACAGCTGACTGTCTGGATTCTGGCCTGTTATTTATCTAGTATTTATGACAGCTGACTGTTTGATTCTGGCCTGTTATTTATCAAGTATTTATGACAGCTGACTGTCTGGATTCTGGCCTGCTATTTATCTAGTATTTATGACAGCTGACTGTCTGGATTCTGGCCTGTTATTTATCAAGTATTTATAACAGCAGACTGTCTAGATTCTGGCCTGTTATTTATCAAGTATTTATGACAGCTGACTGTCTTGATTCTGGCCTGTTATTTATCTAGTATTTATGACAGCTGACTGTCTGGATTCTGGCCTGTTATTTATCTAGTATTTATGACAGCTGACTGTCTGGATTCTGGCCTGTTATTTATCTAGTGTTTATGACAGCTGACTGTCTGGATTCTGGCCTGTTGTTTATCTAGTGTTTATGACAGCTGACTGTCTGGATTCTGGCGTGTTATTTATCAAGTATTTATGACAGCTGAATGTCTGGATTCTGGCCTGTTATTTATCTAGTATTTATGACAGCTGACTGTCTGGAATCTGGCCTGTTATTTGTTTATTATTCATGGCAGCTGACTGTGTAGATTCTGGCCTGTTATTTATCTAGTATTTATGACAGCTGACTGTCTGGATTCTGGCCTGTTATTTGTTTATTATTCATGGCAGCTGACTGTGTAGATTCTGGCCTGTTATTTATCTAGTATTTATGACAGCTAACTGTCTGGATTCTGGCCTGTTTTTTATCTAGTATTTATGACAGCTGACTGTCTGGATTCTGGCCTGTTATTTATCTAGTGTTTATGACAGCTGACTGTCTGGATTCTGGCCTGTTGTTTATCTAGTATTTATGACAGCTAACTGTCTGGATTCTGGCCTGTTTTTTATCTAGTATTTATGACAGCTGACTGTCTGGATTCTGGCCTGTTATTTATCTAGTGTTTATGACAGCTGACTGTCTGGATTCTGGCCTGTTGTTTATCTAGTATTTATGACAGCTGACTGTCTAGATTCTGGCCTGTTATTTATCTAGTATTTTTGACAGCTGACTGTCTAGATTCTGGCGTGTTATTTATCAAGTATTTATGACAGCTGACTGTCTTGATTCTGGCCTGTTATTTATCTAGTATTTATGACAGCTGACTGTCTGGATTCTGGCCTGTTATTTATCTAGTATTTATGACAGCTGACTGTCTGGATTCTGGCCTGTTATTTATCTAGTGTTTATGACAGCTGACTGTCTGGATTCTGGCCTGTTGTTTATCTAGTATTTATGACAGCTGACTGTCTGGATTCTGGCCTGTTATTTATCAAGTATTTATGACAGCAGACTGTCTGGATTCTGGCCTGTTATTTATCTAGTATTTATGACAGCTGACTGTCTAGATTCTGGCCTGTTATTTATCAAGTATTTATGACAGCTGACTGTCTGGATTCTGGCCTGTTATTTATCTAGTATTTATGACAGCTGACTGTCTGGAATCTGGCCTGTTATTTGTTTATTATTCATGGCAGCTGACTGTGTAGATTCTGGCCTGTTATTTATCTAGTATTTATGACAGCTGACTGTCTGGATTCTGGCCTGTTATTTGTTTATTATTCATGGCAGCTGACTGTGTAGATTCTGGCCTGTTATTTATCTAGTATTTTTGACAGCTGACTGTCTGGATTCTGGACTGTTATTTATCAAGTATTTATGACAGCTGACTGTCTGGATTCTGGCCTGTTATTTATCTAGTATTTATGACAGCTGACTGTCTGGATTCTGGCCTGTTATTTATCAAGTATTTATGACAGCTGACTGTCTAGATTCTGGCCTGTTATTTATCTAGTATTTTTGACAGCTGACTGTCTAGATTCTGGCCTGTTATTTATCTAGTATTTATGACAGCTGACTGTCTGGATTCTGGCCTGTTATTTATCTAGTATTTATGACAGCTGACTGTCTGGATTCTGGCCTGTTATCTATCTAGTATTTATGACAGCTGACTGTCTGGATTCTGGCCTGTTATTTATCAAGTATTTATGACAGCTGACTGTCTGGATTCTGGCCTGTTATTTATCTAGTATTTATGACAGCTGACTGTCTGGATTCTGGCCTGTTATTTATCTAGTATTTATGACAGCTGACTGTCTGGATTCTGGCCTGTTATCTATCTAGTGTTTATGACAGCTGACTGTCTAGATTCTGGCCTGTTATTTATCTAGTATTTATGACAGCTGACTGTCTGGATTCTGGCCTGTTATTTATCTAGTATTTATGACAGCTGACTGTCTGGATTCTGGCCTAATATTTATCTAGTATTTATGACAGCTGACTGTTTGATTCTGGCCTGTTATTTATCTAGTATTTATGACAGCTGACTGTCTGGATTCTGGCCTGTTATTTATCTAGTATTTATGACAGCTGACTGTCTGGATTCTGGCCTGTTATTTATCTAGTATTTATTACAGCTGACTGTCTGGATTCTGGCCTAATATTTATCTAGTATTTATGACAGCTGACTGTCTGGATTCTGGCCTGTTATTTATCTAGTATTTATGACAGCTGACTGTCTGGATTCTGGCCTGTTATTTATCAAGTATTTATGACAGCTGACTGTCTGGATTCTGGCCTGTTATTTATCTAGTATTTATGACAGCTGACTGTCTGGAATCTGGCCTGTTATTTGTTTATTATTCATGGCAGTTGACTGTGTAGATTCTGGCCTGTTTTTTATATACTATATATGACAGCTGACTGTCTGGATTCTGGCCTGTTATTTGTTTATTATTCATGGCAGCTGACTGTGTAGATTCTGGCCTGTTATTTATCTAGTATTTATGACATCTAACTGTCTGGATTCTGGCCTGTTATTTATCTAGTATTGATGACATCTGACTGTCTAGATTCTGGCCTGTTATTTATCTAGTATTTTTGACAGCTGACTGTCTGGATTCTGGACTGTTATTTATCAAGTATTTATGACAGCTGACTGTCTGGATTCTGGCCTGTTATTTATCTAGTATTTATGACAGCTGACTGTCTGGATTCTGGCCTGTTATTTATCTAGTATTTATGACAGCTGACTGTCTTGATTCTGGCCTGTTATTTATCAAGTATTTATGACAGCTGACTGTCTGGATTCTGGCCTGCTATTTATCTAGTATTTATGACAGCTGACTGTCTGGATTCTGGCCTGTTATTTATCTAGTATTTATGACAGCTGACTGTCTGGATTCTGGCCTGTTATTTATCTAGTATTTATGACAGCTGACTGTCTGGATTCTGGCCTGTTATTTATCTAGTATTTATGACAGCTGACTGTCTGGATTCTGGCCTGTTATTTATCTAGTATTTATGACAGCTGACTGTCTGGATTCTGGCCTAATATTTATCTAGTATTTATGACAGCTGACTGTTTGATTCTGGCCTGTTATTTATCTAGTATTTATGACAGCTGACTGTCTGGATTCTGGCCTGTTATTTATCTAGTATTTATGACAGCTGACTGTCTGGATTCTGGCCTGTTATTTATCTAGTATTTATTACAGCTGACTGTCTGGATTCTGGCCTAATATTTATCTAGTATTTATGACAGCTGACTGTCTGGATTCTGGCCTGTTATTTATCTAGTATTTATGATAGCTGACTGTCTGGATTCTGGCCTGTTATTTATCAAGTATTTATGACAGCTGACTGTCTGGATTCTGGCCTGTTATTTATCTAGTATTTATGACAGCTGACTGTCTGGAATCTGGCCTGTTATTTGTTTATTATTCATGGCAGCTGACTGTGTAGATTCTGGCCTGTTTTTTATATACTATTTATGACAGCTGACTGTCTGGATTCTGGCCTGTTATTTGTTTATTATTCATGGCAGCTGACTGTGTAGATTCTGGCCTGTTATTTATCTAGTATTTATGACATCTGACTGTCTGGATTCTGGCCTGTTATTTATGTAGTATTGATGACATCTGACTGTCTAGATTCTGGCCTGTTATTTATCTAGTATTTTTGACAGCTGACTGTCTGGATTCTGGACTGTTATTTATCAAGTATTTATGACAGCTGACTGTCTGGATTCTGGCCTGTTATTTATCTAGTATTTATGACAGCTGACTGTCTGGATTCTGGCCTGTTATTTATCTAGTATTTATGACAGCTGACTGTTTGATTCTGGCCTGTTATTTATCAAGTATTTATGACAGCTGACTGTCTGGATTCTGGCCTGCTATTTATCTAGTATTTATGACAGCTGACTGTCTGGATTCTGGCCTGTTATTTATCTAGTATTTATGACAGCTGACTGTTTGATTCTGGCCTGTTATTTATCAAGTATTTATGACAGCTGACTGTCTGGATTCTGGCCTGCTATTTATCTAGTATTTATGACAGCTGACTGTCTGGATTCTGGCCTGTTATTTATCTAGTATTTATGACAGCTGACTGTCTGGATTCTGGCCTGTTATTTATCAAGTATTTATGACAGCTGACTGTCTAGATTCTGGCCTGTTATTTATCTAGTATTTTTGACAGCTGACTGTCTAGATTCTGGCCTGTTATTTATCTAGTATTTATGACAGCTGACTGTCTGGATTCTGGCCTGTTATTTATCTAGTATTTATGACAGCTGACTGTCTGGATTCTGGCCTGTTATCTATCTAGTGTTTATGACAGCTGACTGTCTGGATTCTGGCCTGTTATTTATCTAGTATTTATGACAGCTGACTGTCTGGATTCTGGCCTGTTATTTATCTAGTATTTATGACAGCTGACTGTCTGGATTCTGGCCTAATATTTATCTAGTATTTATGACAGCTGACTGTCTGGATTCTGGCCTGTTATTTATCTAGTATTTATGACAGCTGACTGTCTGGATTCTGGCCTGTTATTTATCTAGTATTTATGACAGCTGACTGTCTGATTCTGGCCTGTTATTTATCAAGTATTTATGACAGCTGACTGTCTGGATTCTGGCCTGCTATTTATCTAGTATTTATGACAGCTGACTGTCTGGATTCTGGCCTGTTATTTATCTAGTATTTATGACAGCTGACTGTTTGATTCTGGCCTGTTATTTATCAAGTATTTATGACAGCTGACTGTCTGGATTCTGGCCTGCTATTTATCTAGTATTTATGACAGCTGACTGTCTGGATTCTGGCCTGTTATTTATCTAGTATTTATGACAGCTGACTGTCTGGATTCTGGCCTGTTATTTATCAAGTATTTATGACAGCTGACTGTCTAGATTCTGGCCTGTTATTTATCTAGTATTTTTGACAGCTGACTGTCTAGATTCTGGCCTGTTATTTATCTAGTATTTATGACAGCTGACTGTCTGGATTCTGGCCTGTTATTTATCTAGTATTTATGACAGCTGACTGTCTGGATTCTGGCCTGTTATTTATCTAGTGTTTATGACAGCTGACTGTCTAGATTCTGGCCTGTTATTTATCTAGTATTTATGACAGCTGACTGTCTGGATTCTGGCCTGTTATTTATCTAGTATTTATGACAGCTGACTGTCTGGATTCTGGCCTAATATTTATCTAGTATTTATGACAGCTGACTGTTTGATTCTGGCCTGTTATTTATCTAGTATTTATGACAGCTGACTGTCTGGATTCTGGCCTGTTATTTATCTAGTATTTATGACAGCTGACTGTCTGGATTCTGGCCTGTTATTTATCTAGTATTTATGACAGCTGACTGTCTGGATTCTGGCCTAATATTTATCTAGTATTTATGACAGCTGACTGTCTGGATTCTGGCCTGTTATTTATCTAGTATTTATGACAGCTGACTGTCTGGATTCTGGCCTGTTATTTATCAAGTATTTATGACAGCTGACTGTCTGGATTCTGGCCTGTTATTTATCTAGTATTTATGACAGCTGACTGTCTGGATTCTGGCCTGTTATTTATCTAGTATTTATGACAGCTGACTGTCTGGATTCTGGCCTGTTATCTATCTAGTGTTTATGACAGCTGACTGTCTAGATTCTGGCCTGTTATTTATCTAGTATTTATGACAGCTGACTGTCTGGATTCTGGCCTGTTATTTATCTAGTATTTATGACAGCTGACTGTCTGGATTCTGGCCTAATATTTATCTAGTATTTATGACAGCTGACTGTTTGATTCTGGCCTGTTATTTATCTAGTATTCATGACAGCTGACTGTCTGGATTCTGGCCTGTTATTTATCTAGTATTTATGACAGCTGACTGTCTGGATTCTGGCCTGTTATTTATCTAGTATTTATTACAGCTGACTGTCTGGATTCTGGCTTAATATTTATCTAGTATTTATGACAGCTGACTGTCTGGATTCTGGCCTGTTATTTATCTAGTATTTATGATAGCTGACTGTCTGGATTCTGGCCTGTTATTTATCAAGTATTTATGACAGCTGACTGTCTGGATTCTGGCCTGTTATTTATCTAGTATTTATGACAGCTGACTGTCTGGAATCTGGCCTGTTATTTGTTTATTATTCATGGCAGTTGACTGTGTAGATTCTGGCCTGTTTTTTATCTACTATTTATGACAGCTGACTGTCTGGATTCTGGCCTGTTATTTGTTTATTATTCATGGCAGCTGACTGTGTAGATTCTGGCCTGTTATTTATCTAGTATTTATGACATCTAACTGTCTGGATTCTGGCCTGTTATTTATCTAGTATTGATGACATCTGACTGTCTAGATTCTGGCCTGTTATTTATCTAGTATTTTTGACAGCTGACTGTCTGGATTCTGGACTGTTATTTATCAAGTATTTATGACAGCTGACTGTCTGGATTCTGGCCTGTTATTTATCTAGTATTTATGACAGCTGACTGTCTGGATTCTGGCCTGTTATTTATCTAGTATTTATGACAGCTGACTGTTTGATTCTGGCCTGTTATTTATCAAGTATTTATGACGGCTGACTGTCTGGATTCTGGCCTGCTATTTATCTAGTATTTATGACAGCTGACTGTCTGGATTCTGGCCTGTTATTTATCTAGTATTTATGACAGCTGACTGTTTGATTCTGGCCTGTTATTTATCAAGTATTTATGACAGCTGACTGTCTGGATTCTGGCCTGCTATTTATCTAGTATTTATGACAGCTGACTGTCTGGATTCTGGCCTGTTATTTATCAAGTATTTATAACAGCAGACTGTCTAGATTCTGGCCTGTTATTTATCTAGTATTTTTGACAGCTGACTGTCTAGATTCTGGCCTGTTATTTATCAAGTATTTATGACAGCTGACTGTCTTGATTCTGGCCTGTTATTTATCTAGTATTTATGACAGCTGACTGTCTGGATTCTGGCCTGTTATTTATCTAGTATTTATGACAGCTGACTGTCTGGATTCTGGCCTGTTATTTATCTAGTGTTTATGACAGCTGACTGTCTGGATTCTGGCCTGTTGTTTATCTAGTGTTTATGACAGCTGACTGTCTGGATTCTGGCGTGTTATTTATCAAGTATTTATGACAGCTGACTGTCTGGATTCTGGCCTGTTATTTATCTAGTATTTATGACAGCTGACTGTCTGGAATCTGGCCTGTTATTTGTTTATTATTCATGGCAGCTGACTGTGTAGATTCTGGCCTGTTATTTATCTAGTATTTATGACAGCTGACTGTCTGGATTCTGGCCTGTTATTTGTTTATTATTCATGGCAGCTGACTGTGTAGATTCTGGCCTGTTATTTATCTAGTATTTATGACAGCTGACTGTCTGGATTCTGGCCTGTTATTTATCAAGTATTTATGACAGCTGACTGTCTGGATTCTGGCCTGTTATTTATCTAGTATTTATGACAGCTGACTGTCTGGATTCTGGCCTGTTATTTATCTAGTATTTATGACAGCTAACTGTCTGGATTCTGGCCTGTTATTTATCTAGTATTTATGACAGCTGACTGTCTGGATTCTGGCCTGTTATTTATCTAGTATTTATTACAGCTGACTGTCTGGATTCTGGCCTGTTATTTATCTAGTATTTATGACAGCTAACTGTCTGGATTCTGGCCTGTTATTTATCTAGTATTTATGACAGCTGACTGTCTGGATTCTGGCCTGTTATTTATCTAGTGTTTATGACAGCTGACTGTCTGGATTCTGGCCTGTTGTTTATCTAGTATTTATGACAGCTGACTGTCTGGATTCTGGCCTGTTATTTATCAAGTATTTATGACAGCAGACTGTCTAGATTCTGGCCTGTTATTTATCTAGTATTTTTGACAGCTGACTGTCTAGATTCTGGCGTGTTATTTATCAAGTATTTATGACAGCTGACTGTCTTGATTCTGGCCTGTTATTTATCTAGTATTTATGACAGCTGACAGTCTGGATTCTGGCCTGTTATTTATCTAGTATTTATGACAGCTGACTGTCTGGATTCTGGCCTGTTATTTATCTAGTGTTTATGACAGCTGACTGTCTGGATTCTGGCCTGTTGTTTATCTAGTATTTATGACAGCTGACTGTCTGGATTCTGGCCTGTTATTTATCAAGTATTTATGACAGCAGACTGTCTAGATTCTGGCCTGTTATTTATCTAGTATTTTTGACAGCTGACTGTCTAGATTCTGGCCTGTTATTTATCAAGTATTTATGACAGCTGACTGTCTTGATTCTGGCCTGTTATTTATCAAGTATTTATGACAGCTGACTGTCTGGATTCTGGCCTGTTATTTATCTAGTATTTATGACAGCTGACTGTCTGGATTCTGGCCTGTTATTTATCTAGTGTTTATGACAGCTGACTGTCTGGATTCTGGCCTGTTGTTTATCTAGTGTTTATGACAGCTGACTGTCTGGATTCTAGCCTGTTATTTATCTAGTGTTTATGACAGCTGACTGTCTGGATTCTGGCTTGTTATTTATCTAGTATTTATGACAGCTGACTGTCTGGAATCTGGCTTGTTATTTGTTTATTATTCATGGCAGCTCTGTGTAGATTCTGGCCTGTTATTTATCTAGTATTTATGACAGCTGACTGTCTGGATTCTGGCCTGTTATTTGTTTATTATTCATGGCAGCTGACTGTGTAGATTCTGACCTGTTATTTATCTAGTATTTATGACAGCTAACTGTCTGGATTCTGGCCTGTTATTTATCTAGTATTTATGACAGCTGACTGTCTGGATTCTGGCCTGTTATTTATCTAGTGTTTATGACAGCTGACTGTCTGGATTCTGGCCTGTTGTTTATCTAGTATTTATGACAGCTGACTGTCTGGATTCTGGCCTGTTATTTATCAAGTATTTATGACAGCAGACTGTCTAGATTCTGGCCTGTTATTTATCTAGTATTTTTGACAGCTGACTGTCTAGATTCTGGCGTGTTATTTATCAAATATTTATGACAGCTGACTATCATGATTCTGGCCTGTTATTTATCTAGTATTTATGACAGCTGACTGTCTGGATTCTGGCCTGTTATTTATCTAGTATTTATGACAGCTGACTGTCTGGATTCTGGCCTGTTATTTATCTAGTGTTTATGACAGCTGACTGTCTGGATTCTGGCCTGTTGTTTATCTAGTGTTTATGACAGCTGACTGTCTGGATTCTGAAACACACAAACACACACACACACAAACATACCCCCCCCGCCCAAGTCCCCCTGTCAGTTATCATTACTATCCTCTCTGATATTGACTTTGTCATTTCTCCAACTCTCCTCGACCGTTCCCATGAGCCCTGTGCCAGAAGGGCCTTAGTTGAGGCTCTGCAGTTCAAATGGTTTCAGACAGACGTTTAGACCTTAACGCCAGAGGAGAGCTGTGTGGATGTTGGACCAGTCTACCTCATTACCGGGGTAATCCTGTAATTGGAGCTGGTATTACAGTGAAAACGGCGGGGGCGTGTCATTCATGAGCTGGTATTAAATTGAATACGGCGGTGGCGTGTCATTCAGGGGTGTGAGACTGGGATCCTGGCTGTGTGTGTTGACTACCGTCGCCTCCAATTAGACCAAACATTTCCTCAATGTGTGGCAGATCAGGATCAGCCCAGCTAATAATAACACAGTCTGCTGAAATACACCATCACACAACAACAATCCATTACCACTTTAATGAGAATTCAAGGTGACTTTAAAACAGACATCATCCTCTCCTCCTCCTCCTCACCTTTTTGCCTGGGCTGTTTTCCCATAGTTCCTGGTGGTATGGCTACAGTGTGTGTGTGTCTCTGTAGCCAGTTACCCTGTTGTGTCAGGTGTCAGTGTTCAGCATGGTGGTTGTAGACTCTGTTCTGGATGATGGAGTCATTTGTTTTCTCACATTAAGTTAATTCTGTCACCACACAGAGCAGGACAGGCTGGGGTCAGACAGAGAGAGAGACGGGGGTCAGACAGAGAGAGAGACGGGGGCCAGGCCTGAACACCTGCTGCTGTTATTACAGTACGTCACCCAGACACCCCCAGACAGACAGAGCTTGATTAGGGTTTTTTATGGGTGACTGTGGACTCAGACCTTTCACACACATAGCCATGACTCTAATGTCCCCTAGTCTCTGTCCCACATAGCCATGACTCTAATGTCCCCTAGTCTCTGTCCCACATAGCCATGACTCTAATGTCCCCTAGTCTCTGTCCTACATAACCATGACTCTAATGTCCCCTAGTCTCTGTCCCACATAGCCATGACTAATGTCCCCTAGTCTCTGTCCCACAAAGCCATGACTCTAATGTCCCCTAGTCTCTCTCCCACATAGCCGTGACTCTAATGTCCCCTAGTCTCTGTCCCACATAGCCATGACTCTAATGTCCCCTAGTCTCTGTCCCACAAAGCCATGACTCTAATGTCCCCTAGTCTCTCTCCCACATAGCCGTGACTCTAATGTCCCCTAGTCTCTGTGCACATAGCCATGACTCTAATGTCCCCTTGACTCTGTCCCACACAACCATGACTCTAATAAAATCAAATCAAATCAAATCAAAATCAAATCAAATTTTATTGGCCACATGCCTCATGTCCCCTAGTCTCTGTCCCACATAACCATGACTCATGTCCCCTAGTCTCTCTCCCACATAGCCGTGACTCTAATGTCCCCTAGTCTCTGTCCCACATAGCCATGACTCTAATGTCCCCTTGACTCTGTCCACATAGCCATGACTCTAATGTCCCCTAGTCTCTGTCCACATAGCCATGACTCTAATGTCCCCTAGTCTCTGTCCACATAGCCATGACTCTAATGTCCCCTAGTCTCTGTCCCACATAGCCATGACTCTAATGTCCCCTAGTCTCTCTCCCACATAGCCATGACTCTAATGTCCCCTAGTCTCTGTCCCACATAGCCATGACTCTAATGTCCCCTAGTCTCTGTCCCACATAGCCATGACTCTAATGTCCCCTAGTCTCTCTCCCACATAGCCATGACTCTAATGTCCCCTAGTCTCTGTCCCACATAGCCATGACTCTAATGTCCCCTAGTCTCTGTCCCACATAGCCATGACTCTAATGTCCCCTAGTCTCTCTCCCACATAGCCGTGACTCTAATGTCCCCTTGACTCTGTCCCACACAACCATGACTCTAATGTCCCCTAGTCTCTCTCCCACATAGCCGTGACTCTAATGTCCCCTAGTCTCTGTCCCACATAGCCATGACTCTAATGTCCCCTTGACTCTGTCCCACACAACCATGACTCTAATGTCCCCTAGTCTCTCTCCCACATAGCCGTGACTCTAATGTCCCCTAGTCTCTGTCCCACAAAGCCATGACTCTAATGTCCCCTAGTCTCTGTGCCACATAGCCATGACTCTAATGTCCCCTAGTCTCTGTCCCACATAGCCATGACTCTAATGTCCCCTAGTCTCTCTCCCACATAGCCATGACTCTAATGTCCCCTAGTCTCTGTCCCACAAAGCCATGACTCTAATGTCCCCTAGTCTCTGTGCCACATAGCAGTGACTCTAATGTCCCCTTGACTCTGTCCCACACAACCATGACTCTAATCAAATAAAATAAAATCAAAATCAAATCAAATTTTATTGGCCACATGCGCCGAATACAACAGGTGCAGACATTACAGTGAAATGCTTACTTACAGCCCTTAACCAACAGTGCATTTATTTTTAATAAAAAAGTAGAATAAAACAACAAAAAAGTGTTGAGAAAAAAAGAGCAGAAGTAAAATAAAATAACAGTAGGGGAGGCTATATATACAGGGGGGTACCGGTGCAGAGTCAATGTGCGGGGCACCGGCTAGTTGAGGTAGTTGAAGTAATATGTACATGTGGGTAGAGTTAAAGTGACTATGCCTAAATAATTAACAGAGTAGCAGCAGCGTAAAAAGATGGGGTAGGGGGCAGTGCAAATAGTCCGTGTAGCCATGATTAGCTGTTCAGGAGTCTTATGGCTTGGGGTTGAAGCTGTTGAGAAGTATTTTGGACCTAGACTTGGCACTCCGGTACCGCTATGTGCGGTAGCAGAGAGAACAGTCTATGACTAGGGTGGCTGGAGTCTTTGACAATTTTGAGGGCCTTCCTCTGACACCGCCTGGTATAGAGGTCCTGGATGGCAGGAAGCTTGGCCCCAGTGATGTACTGGGCCGTACGCACTACCCTCTGTAGTGCCTTGCGGTCGGAGGCCAAGCAGTTGCCATAACAGGCGGTGATGCAACCAGTCAGGATGCTCTCGATGGTGCAGCTGTATAATTTTTTGAGGATCTGAGGACCCATGCCAAATCTTTTCAGTCTCCTGAGGGGGAATAGGCTTTGTCGTGCCCTCTTCACGGCTGTCTTGGTGTGTTTGGACCATGATAGTTCGTTGGTGATGTGGACACCAAGGAACTTGAAGCTCTCAACCTGTTCCACTACAGCCCAGTCGATGAGAATGGGGGCGTGCTCAGTCCTCTTTTTTTTTCCTGTAGTCCACAATCATCTCCTTTGTCTTGGTCACGTTGAGGGAGAGGTTGTTATCCTGGCACCAGACGGCCAGGTCTCTGACCTCCTCCTTATAGGCTGTCTCATCGTTGTCGGTGATCAGGTCTACCACTGTTGTGTCGTCGGCAAACTTAATGACGGTGTTGGAGTCGTGCCTGGCCATGCAGTCATGGGTGAACAGGGAGTACAGGAGGGGACTGAGCACGCACCCCTGAGGGGCCCCCGTGTTGAGGATCAGTGTGGCAGATGTGTTGTTACCTACCCTTACCCCCTGGGGGCGGCCCATCAGGAAGTCCAGGATCCAGTTGCAGAGGGAGGTGTTTAGTCCCAGGATCCTTAGCTTAGTGATGAGCTTTGAGGGCACTATGGTGTTGAATGCTGAGCTGTAGTCAATGAATAGCATTCTCACGTAGGTGTTCCTCTTGTCCAGGTGGGAAAGGGCAGTGTGGAGTGCAATAGAGATTGCATCATCTGTGGATCTGTTGGGGCGGTATGCAAATTGGAGTGGGTCTAGGGTTTTTGGGATAATGGTGTTGATGTGAGGCATGACCAGCCTTTCAAAGCACTTCATGGCTACAGACGTCAGTGCTACGGGTCCGTAGTCATTTAGGCAGGTTGTCTTAGAGTCCTTGGGCACGGGGACTATGGTGGTCTACTTGAAACATGTTGGTATTACAGAGTCAGTCAGGGACATGTTGAAAATGTCAGTGAAGACACTTGCCAGTTGGTCAGCACATGCTCGGAGTACACTTCCTGGTAATCCGTCTGGCCCTGTGGCCTTGTGAATGTTGACCTGCTTAAAAGTCTTACTCACATCGGCTACGGAGAGCGTCCCCTAGTCTCTGTCCCACATAGCCATGACTAATGTCCCCTAGTCTCTGTTCCAAATAAACATGAATAATGTCCCCTAGTCTCTGTCCACATAGCCATGACTCTAATGTCCCCTAGTCTCTGTCCCACATAACCATGACTCTAATGTCCCCTAGTCTCTGTCCCACATAGCCATGACTAATGTCCCCTAGTCTCTGTCCCACAAAGCCATGACTAATGTCCCCTAGTCTCTGTCTTACATAGCCATGACTCTAATGTCCCCTAGTCTCTGTCCTACATAATCATGACTAATGTCCCCTAGTCTCTGTCTTACATAGCCATGACTAATGTCCCCTAGTCTCTGTCTTACATAGCCATGACTAGCAACAACTGGAACCTAAAAGACACCCACCATGAGCGCCCACTAAATGTGTCTAAGAAGAGGCCTAACAACAGAAACCCCCCAGACCAAACTGAAAGACAGGAGGCAAACCACACATTGGAGCAAAACGAAATCAGACAAACAAATGTTTTTTTAGAAATCAAAAGCCAACTGACGGTGTTGACCCTCCACAATGCCTTCCCTCTAATGAGATGGCAACCAGCACAGGCGGAACGCCTTCCCTCTAATGAGATGGCAACCAGCACAGGCGGAACGCCTTCCCTCTAATGAGATGGCAACCAGCACAGGCAAAACACCTTCCCTCTAATGAGATGGCAACCAGCACAGGCGGAACGCCTTCCCTCTAATGAGATGGCAACCAGCACAGGCGGAACGCCTTCCCTCTAATGAGATGGCAACCAGCACAGGCGGAACGCCTTCCCTCTAATGAGATGGCAACCAGCACAGGTGGAACGCCTTCCCTCTAATGAGATGGCAACCAGCACAGGCGGAACGCCTTCCCTCTAATGAGATGGCAACCAGCACAGGCAAAACACCTTCCCTCTAATGAGATGGCAACCAGCACAGGTGGAACACCTTCCCTCTAATGAGATGGCAACCAGCACAGGCGGAACGCCTTCCCTCTAATGAGATGGAAACCAGCACAGGTGGAACGCCTTCCCTCTAATGAGATGGCAACCAGCACAGGCGGAACGCCTTCCCTCTAATGAGATGGCAACCAGCACAGGCGAAACGCCTTTCCTCTAATGAGATGGCCTCCCGAGTGGCGCAGTGGTCTAAGGCTGGATAAGAGCGTCTGCTAAATGACTAAAATGTAAATGGAAACCTGCACAGGCGAAACGCCTTCCCTCTAATGCAGGGGTGTCAAACTCATTTTAGCTTATGGGCCACATGGAGGAAAATCTATTGCCAAGTGGGCCGGACCTTTAAAATCATGGTATATATAACTTAAAAACAACAACTTCAGATTGTTTTCTTTGTTTTAATACTATCAACATAAAACATAAAGCTGGAGCCTGAGGACAGTGTGTCCAAAATAGTACAAGCACAACATCACTATTAATCATAAAACACCTCAAGTTTATTTGAAAATTCTAAAGAAAAAGAACACACAAACACACAATGCCTCAGTGATTCACAGAACTGTTTCACAGATCACAGAACTATATCAGGGTGTCATTTCTCAGGCAGAAATGTAGATACAAATAATGAAATCCTGTTCCCCAAACAAGTGCAAGAACCACAGAGTCAAGAATAGGTTAAATATACAAATAAATAAAAATCAATTAAAAACAATAGCACATCAACATAAAAACATATAAACATAAAGCTGGAGCCTGAGGACAGTGTGTCCAAAAGCACAACATCACTATTAATCATAAAACACCTCAAGTTATTTGAAATTCTGAGGACAAACAACACACAAACACACAATGCCTCAGTGATTCACAGAAGTATATCACAGATCACAGAACTATATCAGGGTGTCTCATGCAGCACTTTAAGTGGGGTTGCATAGTTTATTTGACTCCTGATACCTGGCATCTTTTAGCTTTCACCAGCGCATCAATATCAGGCGTCACATCCTGAGTGGCAGCCAACTTCTGGATGTGATTCAAGTGCTTGTGCGTGAGCCTTGAGCGCAGCTTTGTTTTATTTATGCTCATTACAGAGAACTTGCTCACAAAGATATGTGGTTCCAAACATGCACAACAGTTTTGCAGCGAGGGCTGTCAAGTTGGGGTAACCTGGCAAGAGATTCTGATAAAATGTGTCCAAGCCAGCTGCGGCAAATTTGCCCTTCAAATCCGAGTCACACTGCAAGTATATTATTTCAAGTTGGATGCTGACGGGCAGATCAGAGGGATTCACGGATAATGGCGAACAAAAAATGTTGAAGTCTTTCTCCAGTTCACCAAAAATCTGAAAGCGTTGCTCAAACTCCCTTAACAGTCCCGTTATCTTATCTTTGAACCGCTTCATGTCTGCCACATGTTGGGTCGCGCACACATTTTTCAGACAGGGAAGTGAGCTGCATCACCACCGGCGAAGTTGCGTCTCCCACAATGACAGCTTCAACTTGGAAAGAACGTATGCTGTCATGATACTGCGTGGCAACTTTGTTGCACCCTTGCAGCTGTTTGTTCAAGTTATTCAGGTGCTCTGTAACATCCACCATAAATGCAAGGTCCTGCATCCATTCTGCGGAATGAAATTCTAACACTGGTTTGCCCTTTTCTTCCATGAACTGTTCAATTTCTTCTCATAAATCAAAGAAACGCCTCAGCACAGCACCTCGGCTTAACCATCTTACCTCAGTGTGGTATGGCAGGCCATAGATGTGGTCTTTCTCTCTGAGAAGGCTGTCAAACTGACGTTGATTCAGGCTTCTGGATCGGATGAAATTAACAGTTTGGATGACCACCTTCATGACGTTATCCATCTTTAATGACTTGCAACACAAAGCCTCCTGGTGCAAAATACAGTGAAAAGTCAAAAAATCACGTCCTCCATTTGCAGATTGCACTTTCTCTCTGAACTTTGTCACAACGCCTGCTTTTTTCCCGATCATTCAGGGCGCACCATCTGTAGCCAGGCTGACAGCGCGGGACCAGTCCACTCGACCCTGTCCAGCGCGCTGACGAGTGCAGTGAAAATATCAGCTGCTGTCGTTGTATCTGTCACCGGCACCAACTCCACGAACTCCTCGGTGACGGTCAATGTGTCATCAACTCCGCGGATGAAAATGGCCAGTTGTGCAACATCTGTAATGTCCGTGCTTTCATCAATTGCAACCGAAAACGCAATAAATTACTTTACTTTTGCTTCAACTGGCTGTCCAAATCCACTGAAAGATCGGAAATCTTGTCTGCAACTGTGTTTCTTGTCAGGCTGATATTTGCAAAAAGCCTGGTGCTTTTCGGGCACACAATCTCCGCTGCCTTCATCATGCATGTTTTTACAAATTCACCCTCACTAAATGGTTTTGAAGCCACTGCGATTTCATTAGCAATGAGGTAGCTAGCTTTCCCTGCAGCGCCACTGATGTCTCGGCTGTGAGTAAACACAGACTGCTGTTTCTTCAGACCCGCCAACAGTTCATTCACCTTCTCTCTTCTCCGCTGTCCTTGAAAGTTGTCATATTTGTCGGCATGAAGACTCACATAGTGGCGACGAAGGTTATATTCTTTCAGCACTGCAACATGCTGTGAACACACCAAACATACAGCTTTCCCATTCAATTCCGTGAATAAATAGAAGGATGACCATTTTTCTTGGAACACTCTGCACTCTGCGTCCACTTTTCTCTTTTTTGACAGAGACATATTGGGGCAATGAGGGTGCCAAAGCACATAATGTTAAAAGTAGAAGCCGTAATAAATATCGCGGGCAAAACAAAGTAGCTCATCCGGACTGGCTGCACTTGCTTGACCTATTTGCTCTGCCCCGGTATAAACAGTTTGCTTGCTTAACACAATTGCTATTGCGCCATCCAGTGGACACAATTGGAACAGCAGTTTCTTTTATTGAAAAATTGCAGCTCATTTTTATACTTTACAAAATCATCTCGCGGGCCGGATTAAACCCGTTTGCGGGCCTGATCCGGCCCGCGGGCCGGACGTTTGACACCCCTGCTCTAATGAGTAGGCAACCAGCACAGGCAAAACGCCTTCCCTCTAATGAGATGGCAACCAGCACAGGCAAAACGCCTTCCCTCTAATGAGATGGCAACCAGCACAGGCAAAACGCCTTCCCTCTAATGAGATGGCAACCAGCACAGGTGGAAAGCCTTCCCTCTAATGAGATGGCTGTGCCACTAGAGATCCTGGTTCGAATCCAGGCTCTGTCGTAGCCGGCCGCGACCGGGAGACCCATGGGGCGGTGCACAATTGGCCCAGCGTCGTCCAGGGTAGGGGAGGGAATGGCCGGCAGGGATGTTGGTAGAACATGGCGTTTGCAACGCCAGGGTTGTGGGTTCGATTCCCACGGAGGGCCAGTATGAAAAAAATATATATAATGTATGCACTCACTAACTGTAAGTCGCTCTGGATAAGAGCGTCTGCTAAATGACTAAAATGTAAATGGAAACCTGCACAGGCGAAACGCCTTCCCTCTAATGAGATGGCAACCAGCACAGGCAAAACGCCTTCCCTCTAATGAGATGGCAACCAGCACAGGCAAAACACCTTCCCTCTAATGAGATGGCAACCAGCACAGGCAAAACGCCTTCCCTCTAATGAGTAGGCAACCAGCACAGGCAAAACGCCTTCCCTCTAATGAGTAGGCAACCAGCACAGGCAAAACACCTTCCCTCTAATGAGATGGCAACCAGCACAGGTGGAAAGCCTTCCCTCTAATGAGATGGCAACCAGCACAGGAGGAACACACACTGACTAACGAGGTGACGCCAATTGGTGCGCCCATAACTAGACTAGAGCACCTCAGAGAACCAGCCCTTATGAAGGTCGAAACACCAAGTTCTAAAAATGACAGGTTTCCTGTGGGAAGGAAGGTGATGAGAGCTCCAGTTCTGTTATGTTCTAGAACCCAACCATCCTTTTATTGTTAGAGTGTGGTGGGTATAGTCTTTGTTAACCCCTAGACTACACTACACAATCCTACACCCCTACAACACCGACACCACCGTACACCACTACACCACCCTACACCCCTACGCCACCCTATACCCTACACCACCCTACACCGTACACCACCCTTTCACTAAGTTAGTCCTAAATATTTCAAAAACTAAAAGCATTGTATTTGGGACAAATGATTCACTAAACCCTAAACCTCAACTAAATCTGGTAATTAATAATGTGGTAATTGAGCAAGTTGAGGTGACTAAACTGCTTGGAATAACCCTGGATTGTAAACTGTCATGGTCAAAACATATTGATACAACAGTAGCTAGGATCAGGAGTATGCTTAGGGTCATTGTCCTGCTGGAAGGTGAACCTCCGTCCCAGTCTCAAATCTCTGGAAGAATGAAACAGGTTTCCCTCAAGAATTTCCCTGTATTTAGCGCCATCCATCATTCCTTCAACTCTGACCAGTTTCCCAGGCCCTGCCGATGAAAAACATCCCCACAGCATGTTGCTGCCACCACCATGCTTCACTGTGGGGATGGTGTTCTCGGGGTGATGAGAGGTGTTGGGTTTGCGCCAGACATAGTGTTTTCCTTGATGGCCAAAAAGCTCAATTTTAGTCTCATCTGACCAGAGTACCTTCTTCCATATGTTTGGGGAGTCTCCCACATGCCTTTTGGTGAACACCAAACATGTTTGCTTATTTTTATCTTTAAGCAATGGCTTTTTTCTGGCCACTCTTCCGTAAAGCCCAGCTCTGTGGATTGTACGGCTTAAAGTGGTCCTATGGACAGATACTTTTCAGCTCCTTCAGGGTTATCTTGGGTCTCTTTGTTGGCTCTCTGATTAATGCCTTCCTTGCCTAGTCCGTGAGTTTTGGTGGGCGGCCCTCTCTTGGCAGGTTTGTTGTGGTGCCATATTCTTTCAATTTTTTTATAATGGATTTAATGGTGCTCCGTGGGATGTTCAAAGTGTCGGATATTTTTTTTAGAACGCAACCCTGATCTGTACTTCTCCACAACTTTGTCCCTGACCTGTTTGGACCGCTCCTTGGTCTTCATGGTGCCGCTTGCTTGGTGGTGCCCCTTGCTTAGTGGTGTTGCAGACTCTGGGGCCTTTCAGAACAGGTGTATATATACTGAGATCATGTGACAGATCATGTGACACTTAGATTGCACACAGGTGAACTTTATTTAACTAATTATGGTGGACTTTATTTAACTAATTATGTAACTTCTGAAGGTAATTGGTTGCACCAGATCTTATTTAGGGGCTTCATAGCAAAGGGGGTGAATACATATGCACGCACCACTTTTCCGTGAATTATTTTGTAGAATTTTTTGAAACAAGTTTTTTTTTTCAATTCACTTCACCAATTTCGACTATTTTGTGTATGTCCATCATATGAAATCCAAATAAAAATCAATTTCAATTACAGGTTGTAATGCAACAAAATAGGAAAACCTTCAAGGGGGATGAATACTTTAGCAAGACACTGTACCCTTACACCACCCCACACCCCTACACTACATCTTTACACCCCACACCCCTACACTAAACATTTACACCCCACACCCCTACACTAAACCTTTACACCCCACACCCCTACACTACATCTTTAAACCCCACACCCCACACCCCTACACTAAACCTTTACACCCCACACCCCTACACTACACCTTTACACCCCACACCCCTACACTACACCTTTACACCCCACACCCCTACACTACACCTTTACACCCCACACCCCTACACTACACTACACCTTTACACCCCATACCCCTACACTACACCTTTACACCCCACACCCCTACACTACACCTTTACACACCACACCCCTACACTACACCTTTACACCCTGCACCCTTACACTACACCTTTACACCCCACACCCCTACACTAAACCTTTACACCCCACACCCCTACACTACAACTTTACACCCCACACCACTACAATAAACCTTTACACCCCACACCCCTACACTAAACCTTTACACCCCACACCCATACACTACACCTTTACACCCCACACCCCTACACTACACCTTTACACCCTACACCCATACACTACACCTGTACACCCTACACCCCTACACTACACATTTACACCCAAACCCCCTACACTACACCTTTACACCCCACACCCCTACACTACACCTTTACACCCCACACCCCTACACTACACCTTTACACCCACACCCCACACTACACCTTTACACCCCACACCCCTACACTACACCTTTACACCCCACACCCCCCACACTACACCTTTACACCCCACACCCCTACACTACACCTTTACACCCAAACCCCTACACTACACCTTTACACCCCACACCCCTACACTACACCTTTACACCATACACCCCTACACTAAACCTTTACACCCCACACCCCTACACTACACCTTTACACCCAAACCCCTACACTACACCCTTTACACCCCACACCCCTACACTACACCTTTACACCCCACACCCCTACACTACACCTTTACACCCCACACCCCTACACTACACCTTTACACCCCACACCCCTACACTACACCTTTACACCCCACACCCCCTACACTAAACCTTTACACCCACACCCCTACACTACACATTTACATCCTACACCCCTACACTACACCTTTACACCCCCACACCCGTACACTACACCTTTACACCCCAGACTCCACACTACACCTTTACACCCCACACCCCTACACTACACCTTTACACCCTACACCCCTACACTATACCTTTACACCCCACACCCCACACTACACCTTTACACCCCACACCCTACACTAAACCTTTACACCCCACACCCCTACACTACAACTTTACACCCCACACCACTACACTAAACCTTTACACCCCACACCCCTACACTAAACATTTACACCCCACACCCATACACTACACCTTTACACCCCCACACCCCTACACTACACCTTTACACCCTACACCCATACACTACACCTGTACACCCTACACCCCTACACTACACCTTTACACCCAAACCCCTACACTACACCTTTACACCCCACACCCCTACACTACACCTTTACACCCCACACCCCTACACTACACATTTACACCCCACACCCCTACACTACACCTTTACACCCCACACCCCTACACTACACCTTTACACCCCACACCCCTACACTAAACCTTTACACCCACACCCCTACACTACACATTTACATCCTACACCCCTACACTACACCTTTACACCCCACACCCGTACACTACACCTTTACACCCCAGACTCCACACTACACCTTTACACCCCACACCCCTACACTACACCTTTACACCCTACACCCCTACACTATACCTTTACACCCCACACCCCACACTACACCTTTACACCCCACACCCCTACACTAAACCTTTACACCCCACACCCCTACACTACAACTTTACACCCCACACCACTACACTAAACCTTTACACCCCACACCCCTACACTAAACCTTTACACCCCACACCCATACACTACACCTTTACACCCCACACCCCTACACTACACCTTTACACCCTACACCCATACACTACACCTGTACACCCTACATCCCTACACTACACATTTACACCCAAACCCCTACACTACACCTTTACACCCCACACCCCTACACTACACCTTTACACCCCACACCCCTACACTACACCTTTACACCCACACCCCACACTACACCTTTACACCCCACACCCCTACACTACACCTTTACACCCCACACCCCCACACTACACATTTACACCCCACACCCCTACACTACACCTTTACACCCAAACCCCTACACTACACCTTTACACCCCTCACCCCTACACTACACCTTTACACCATACACCCCTACACTAAACCTTTACACTCCACACCCCTACACTACACCTTTACACCCAAACCCCTACACTACACCTTTACACCCCACACCCCTACACTACACCTTTACACCCCACACCCCTACACTACACATTTACACCCCACACCCCTACACTACACCTTTACACCCCACACCCCTACACTACACCTTTACACCCCACACCCCTACACTAAACCTTTACACCCACACCCCTACACTACACATTTACATCCTACACCCCTACACTACACCTTTTACACCCCACACCCGTACACTACACCTTTACACCCCAGACTCCACACTACACCTTTACACCCCACACCCCCTACACTACACCTTTACACCCTACACCCCTACACTATACCTTTACACCCCACACCCCACACTACACCTTTTACACCCCACACCCCTACACTACACCTTTACACCCCACACCCCTACACTACACCTTTACACCCCACACCCGTACACTACACCTTTACACCCCCAGACTCCACACTACACCTTTACACCCCACACCCCTACACTACACCTTTACACCCTACACCCCTACACTATACCTTTACACCCCACACCCCACACTACACCTTTACACCCCACACCCCTACACTAAACCTTTACACCCCACACCCCTACACTACAACTTTACACCCCACACCACTACACTAAACCTTTACACCCCACACCCCTACACTAAACATTTACACCCCACACCCATACACTACACCTTTACACCCCACACCCCTACACTACACCTTTACACCCTACACCCATACACTACACCTGTACACCCTACACCCCTACACTACACCTTTACACCCAAACCCCTACACTACACCTTTACACCCCACACCCCTACACTACACCTTTACACCCCACACCCCTACACTACACATTTACACCCCACACCCCTACACTACACCTTTACACCCCACACCCCTACACTACACCTTTACACCCCACACCCCCTACACTAAACCTTTACACCCACACCCCCTACACTACACATTTACATCCTACACCCCTACACTACACCTTTACACCCCACACCCGTACACTACACCTTTACACCCCAGACTCCACACTACACCTTTACACCCCACACCCCTACACTACACCTTTACACCCTACACCCCTACACTATACCTTTACACCCCACACCCCACACTACACCTTTACACCCCACACCCCTACACTAAACCTTTACACCCCACACCCCTACACTACAACTTTACACCCCACACCACTACACTAAACCTTTACACCCCACACCCCTACACTAAACCTTTTACACCCCACACCCATACACTCACACCTTTACACCCCACACCCCTACACTACACCTTTACACCCTACACCCATACACTACACCTGTACACCCTACATCCCTACACTACACATTTACACTCCAAACCCCTACACTACACCTTTACACCCCACACCCCTACACTACACCTTTTACACCCCACACCCCTACACTACACCTTTACACCCACACCCCACACTACACCTTTACACCCCACACCCCTACACTACACCTTTACACCCCACACCCCCACACTACACCTTTTACACCCCACACCCCTACACTACACCTTTACACCCAAACCCCCTACACTACACCTTTACACCCCACACCCCTACACTACACCTTTACACCATACACCCTACACTAAACCTTTACACTCCACACCCCTACACTACACCTTTACACCCAAAACCCCTACACTACACCTTTACACCCCACACCCCTACACTACACCTTTACACCCCACACCCCTACACTACACATTTACACCCCACACCCTACACTACACCTTTACACCCCACACCCCTACACTACACCTTTTACACCCCACACCCCTACACTAAACCTTTACACCCACACCCCTACACTACACATTTACATCCTACACCCCTACACTACACCTTTACACCCCACACCCGTACACTACACCTTTACACCCCAGACTCCACACTACACCTTTACACCCCACACCCCTACACTACACCTTTACACCCTACACCCCTACACTATACCTTTACACCCCACACCCCACACTACACCTTTACACCCCACACCCCTACACTACACCTTTACACCCCACACCCCTACACTACATCTTTACACCCTACACCCCTACACTACATATTTACACCCCACACCCCACACTAAACCTTTACACCCCACACTCCTACACTACATCTTTACACCCTACACCCCTACACTACATATTTACACCCAACACCCCACACTAAACCTTTACACCCCACACCCCTATACTACACCTTTACACCCCACACCCCTACACTACATATTTACACCCCACACCCCACACTAAACCTTTACACCCCACACCCCTACACTACACCTTTACACCCCACACCCCTACACTACATATTTACACCCCACACCCCACACTAAACCTTTACACCCCACACCCCTACATACACCTTTACACCCCAGACCCCTACACTACACCTTTACACCCCACACCCCTACACTACACCTTTACACCCCTACACTACACCTTTACACCAAACCCCTACACTACACCTTTACACCCCACACCCCTACACTACACCTTTACACCCCACACCCCTACACTAAACCTTTACACCCACACCCCTACACTACACCTTTACACCCCACACCCCTACACTACACCTTTACACCCCACACCCCAACACTACACCTTTACACCCACACCCCTACACTACACCTTTACACCCCACACCCCACACTACACCCTATACCACCCTACACCCCTACACCACCCTACATCACCCTATCAATCAATCAATCAATTTTATTTTATATAGCCCTTCGTACATCAGCTAATATCTCGAAGTGCTGTACAGAAACCCAGCCTAAAACCCCAAACAGCTTAGTAATGCAGGTGTAGAAGCACGGTGGCTAGGAAAAACTCCCTAGAAAGGCCAAAACCTAGGAAGAAACCTAGAGAGGAACCAGGCTATGAGGGGTGGCCAGTCCTCTTCTGGCTGTGCCGGGTGGAGATTATAACAGAACCATGCCAAGATGTTCAAAAATGTTCATAAGTGACAAGCATGGTCAAATAATAATCAGGAATAAATCTCAGTTGGCTTTTCATAGCCGATCATTAAGAGTTGAAAACAGCAGGTCTGGGACAGGTAGGGGTTCCATAACCGCAGGCAGAACAGTTGAAACTGGAATAGCAGCAAGGCCAGGCGGACTGGGGACAGCAAGGAGTCACCACGGCCGGTAGTCCCGACGTATGGTCCTAGGGCTCAGGTCTCTCAGTTGGCTTTTCATAGCCGATCATTAAGAGTTGAAAACAGCAGGTCTGGGACAGGTAGGGGTTTCGTAACCGCAGGCAGAACAGTTGAAACTGGAATAGCAGCAAGGCCAGGCGGACTGGGGACAGCAAGGTGTCAGCATGCCCGGTAGTCCTGACGTATGGTCCTAGGGCTCAGGTTCTCAGAGAGAAAGAGAGAACGCAGAGAATTAGAGAGAGCATACTTAAATTCACACAGGACACTGGATAAGACAGGAGAAGTACTCCAGGTATAACCAACTAACCCCAGCCCCCGACACATAAACTACTGCAGCATAAATACTGGAGGCTGAGACAGGAGCGGTCCGGAGACACTGTGGCCCCATCCGAAGAAACCCCGGACAGGGCCAAACAGGAAGGATATAACCCCACCCACTCTGCCAAAGCACAGCCCCCGCACCACTAGAGGGATATCCTCAACCACCAACTTACAATCCTGAGACAAGGCCGAGTATAGCCCACAGAGGTCTCCACCACAGCACAAACCAAGGGGGGCGCCAACCCAGACAGGAAGATCACGTCAGTAACTCAACCCACTCAAGTGACGCACCCTCCTAGGGACGGCATGAAAGAGCACCAGCAAGCCAGTGACTCAGCCCCTGTAACAGGGTTAGAGGCAGAGAACCCCAGTGGAGAGAGGGGAACCGGCCTGGCAGAGACAGCAAGGGCTGTTCGTTGCTCCAGAGCCTTTCCGTTCACCTTCACACTCCTGGGCCAGACTACACTCAATCATATGACCCACTGAAGAGATAAGTCTTCAGTAAAGACTTAAAGGTTGAGACCGAGTCTGCGTCTCTCACATGGGTAGGCAGACTGTTCCATAAAAATGGAGATCTATAGGAGAAAGCCCTGCCTCCCGCTGTTTGCTTAGAAATTCTAGGGACAATTAGGAGGCCTGCGTCTTGTGACCGTAGCGTACGTATTGGTATGTACAGCAGGACCAACTCGGAAAGATAGGTAGGAGCAAGCCCATGTAACGCTTTATAGGTTAACAGTAAAACCTTGAAATCAGCCCTTGCCTTAACAGGAAGCCAGTGTAGGGAAGCTAGCACTGGAGTAATATGATCAAATTTCTTGGTTCTAGTCAGGATTCTAGCAGCCGTATTTAGCACTAACTGAAGTTTATTTAGTGCTTTATCCGGGTAGCCGGAAAGTAGAGCATTGCAGTAGTCTAACCTAGAAGTAACAAATGCATGGATTAATTTTTCTGCATCATTTTTGGACAGAAAATTTCTGATTTTTGCAATGTTACGTAGATGGAAAAAAGCTGTCCTTGAAACAGTCTTGATATGTTCGTCAAAAGAGAGATCAGGGTCAAGAGTAACGCTCGAGGTCCTTCACAGTTTTATTTGAGACGACTTTACAACCATCAAGATGAATTGTCAGATTTAACAGAAGATCTCTTTGTTTCTTGGGACCTAGAACAAGCATCTCTGTTTTGTCCGAGTTTAAAAGTAGAAAGTTTTCAGCCATCCACTTCCTTATGTCTGAAACACAGGCTTCTAGCGAGGGCAATTTTGGGGCTTCACCATGTTTCATTGAAATGTACAGCTGTGTGTCATCCGCATAGCAGTGAAAGTTAACATTATGTTTTCGAATAACATCCCCAAGAGGTAAAATATATAGTGAAAACAATAGTGGTCCTAAAACGGAACCTTGAGGAACACCGAAATGTACAGTTGATTTGTCGGAGGACAGACCATTCACAGAGACAAACTGATATCTTTCCGACAGGTAAGATCTAAACCAGGCCAGAACTTGTCCGTGTAGACCAATTTGGGTTTCCAGTCTCTCCAAAAGAATGTGGTGATCGATGGTGTCAAAGGCAGCACTAATTTACATTTTACATTTTAGTCATTTAGCAGACGCTCTTATCCAGAGCGACTTACAGTTAGTGAATACACATATATTTTTTTTCATACTGGTCCTCTGTGGGAATTGAACCCACAACCATGCTCTATCAACTGAGCTACATCCCTGCCGGCCATTCCCTCCCCTACCCTGGACAACGCTAGGCCAATTGTGCGCTGCCCATGAGTCTCCCGGTCGCGGCCGGCTGCGACAGAGCCTGGATTCGAACCAGGATCACTAGTGGCACAGCTAGCACTGCGATGCAGTGCCTTAGACCACTGCGCCACTCAGGAGAGCACATGTCTAGTAATGTCTAGTAGCACGAGGACAGATGCAGAGCCTCGGTCTGACGCCATTAAAAGGTCATTTACCACCTTCACAAGTGCAGTCTCAGTACTATGATGGGGTCTAAAACCAGACTGAAGCATTTCGTATACATTGTTTGTCTTCAGAAAGGCAGTGAGTTGCTGCGCAACAGCTTTTTCTAAAATTTTTGAGAGGAATGGAAGATTCGATATAGGCCGATAGTTTTTTATATTTTACGGGTCAAGGTTTGGCTTTTTCAAGAGAGGCTTTATCACTGCCACTTTTAGTGAGTTTGGTACACATCCGGTGGATAGAGAGCTGTTTATTATGTTCAACATAGGAGGGCCAAGCACAGGAAGCAGCTCCTTCAGCAGTTTAGTAGGAATAGGATCCAGTATGCAGCTTGAAGGTTTAGAGGCCATGATTATTACCCTACACCACCACATCACCATTCACCACACAACACCCCCACACCACCCCAAATCCATACTCCACCCTACACTCCTACACCCATACACCACTCTACACCACTCTACACCACCCTACACGTCTTCACCCCTACACTGTTATACCCCTACACCACCCTAATCCCTGATACCCCTACACCACCCTAAACCCTGATACCCCTACACCACCCTAAACCCTGATACCCCTACACCACCCTAAACCCTGATACCCCTACACCACCCTAAACCCTGATACCCCTACACCACCCTAAACCCTGATATCCCTACACCACCCTACATTCTATACCACCCTAAACCTTGATACCCCTACACCACCCTAATCCCTGATACCTCTACACCACCCTACATTCTACACCCCTACACCACCTAAACCCTGATACCTCTACACCACCCTACATTCTACACCCCTACACCACACTAAACCCTGATACCCCTACACTACCCTAAACCCTGATACCTCTACACCACCCTAAACCCTGATACCCCTACACCACCCTAAACCCTGATACCCCTACACCACCCTAAACCCTGATACCTCTACACCACCCTACATTCTACACCCCTACACCACACTAAACCCTGATACCCCTACACCACCCTAAACCCTGATACCTCTACACCACCCTACATTCTACACCCCTACACCACCCTAAACCCTGATACCTCTACACCACCCTACATTCTACACCCCTACACCACACTAAACCCTGATACCCCTACACCACCCTAAACCCTGATACCTCTACACCACCCTAAACCCTGATACCCCCTACACCACCCTAAACCCTGATACCCCTACACCACCCTAAACCCTGATACCTCTACACCACCCCTACATTCTACACCCTACACCACACTAAACCATGATGCCCCTACACCACCCTAAACCCTGAGTACCTCTACACCACCCTACATTTCTACACCCCTACACCACCCTAAACCCTGATATCCCTACACCACCCTAAACCCTGATACCTCTACACCACCCTAAACCCTGATACCCCTACACCACCCTAAACCCTGATACCCCTACACCACCCTAAACCCTGATACCCCTACACCACCCTAAACCCTGATACCCCTACACCACCCTAAACCCTGATACCTCTACACCACCCTAAACCCTGATACCCCTACACCACCCTAAACCCTGATACCCCTACACCACCCTACACTCTACACCCCTACACCACCCTAAACCCTGATACCCCTACACCACCCTAAACCCTGATACCTCTACACCACCCTACACTCTACACCCCTACACCACACTAAACCCTGATACCCCTACACCACCCTAAACCCTGATACCCCTACACCACCCTAAACCCTGATACCCCTACACCACCCTACACTCTACACCCCTACACCACACTAAACCATGATACCCCTACACCACCCTAAACCCTGATACCTCTACACCACCCTACATTCTACACCCCTACACCACCCTAAACCCTGATACCCCTACACCACCCTAAACCCTGATACCTCTACACCACCCTAAACCCTGATACCCCTACACCACCCTAAACCCTGATACCCCTACACCACCCTAAACCCTGATAAGCCCTACACCACCCCTACATTCTACACCCCTACACCACACTAAACCCTGATACCCCCTACACCACCCTAAACCCTGATACCCCTACACCACCCTACACTCTACACCCCTACACCACCCTAAACCCTGATACCCCTACACCACACTAAACCCTGATACCCCTACACCACACTAAACCCTGATACCCCTACACCACCCTAAACCCTGATACCCCTACACCACCCTAAACCCTGATACCTCTACACCACCCTAAACCCTGATACCTCTACACCACCCTAAACCCTGATACCCCTACACCACCCTAAACCCTGATACCCCTACACCACCCTACACCCTGATACCTCTACACCACCCTAAACCCTGATACCCCTACACCACCCTAAACCCTGATACCCCTACACCACCCTACACTCTACACCCCTACACCACCCTAAACCCTGATACCCCTACACCACCCTAAACCCTGATACCCCTACACCACCCTACACTCTACACCCCTACACCACCCTAAACCCTGATACCCCTACACCACCCTAAACCCTGATACCCCTACACCACCCTACACTCTACACCCTACACCACCCTAAACCCTGATACCCCTACACCACCCTAAACCCTGATACCCCTACACCACCCTAAACCCTGATACCCCTACACCACCCTACACTCTACACCCCTACACCACCCTAAACCATGATACCCCTACATCACCCTAAACCCTGATACCTCTACACCACCCTAAACCCTGATACCCCTACACCACCCTAAACCCTGATACCCCTACACCACCCTAAACCCTGATACCCCTACACCACCCTACATTCTACACCCCTACACCACACTAAACCCTGATACCCCTACACCACCCTAAACCCTGATACCTCTACACCACCCTACATTCTACACCCCTACACCACCCTAAACCCTGATACCCCTACACCACCCTAAACCCTGATACCCCTACACCACCCTAAACCCTGATACCTCTACACCACCCTACACTATACACCCCTACACCACCCTAAACCCTGATACCCCTACACCACCCTAAACCCTGATACCTCTACACCACCCTACACTCTACACCCTACACCACCCTAAACCCTGATACCCTACACCACCCTAAACCCTGATACCTCTACACCACCCTACATTCTACACCCCTACACCACCCTAAACCCTGATACCCCTACACCACCCTAAACCCTGATACCCCTACACCACCCTAAACCCTGATACCCCTACACCACCCTACACTCTACACCCCTACACCACCCTAAACCCTGATACCCCTACACCACCCTAAACCCTGATACCTCTACACCACCCTAAACCCTGATACCCCTACACCACCCTAAACCCTGATACCCCTACACCACCCTACATTCTACACGCCTACACCACACTAAACCCTGATACCCCTACACCACCCTAAACCCTGATACCTCTACACCACCCTAAACCCTGATACCTCTACACCACCCTACATTCTACACCCCTACACCACCCTAAACCCTGATACCTCTACACCACCCTAAACCCTGATACCCCTACACCACCCTAAACCCTGATACCCCCTACACCACCCTAAACCCTGATACCCCTACACCACCCTAAACCCTGATACCCCTACACCACCCTAAACCCTGATACCTCTACACCACCCTACATTCTACACCCTACACCACCCTAAACCCTGATACCCCTACACCACCCTAAACCCTGATACCCCTACACCACCCTAAACCCTGATACCCCTACACCACCCTAAACCCTGATACCCCTACACCACCCTAAACCCTGATACCCCTACACCACCCTACACTCTACACCCCTACACCACACTAAACCATGATACCCCCTACACCACCCTAAACCCTGATACCTCTACACCACCCTACACTCTACACCCCTACACCACCCTAAACCCTGATACCCCTACACCACCCTAAACCCTGATACCCCTACACCACCCTAAACCCTGATACCTCTACACCACCCTACACTCTACACCCCTACACCACCCTAAACCCTGATACCCCTACACCACCCTAAACCCTGATACCTCTACACCACCCTACACTCTACACCCCTACACCACCCTAAACCCTGATACCCCTACACCACCCTAAACCCTGATACCTCTACACCACCCTACATTCTACACCCCTACACCACCCTAAACCCTGATACCCCTACACCACCCTAAACCCTGATACCCCTACACCACCCTAAACCCTGATACCCCTACACCACCCTAAACCCTGATACCCCTACACCACCCTAAACCCTGATACCCCTACACCACCCTAAACCCTGATACCCCTACACCACCCTAAACCCTGATACCTCTACACCACCCTACATTCTACACCCCTACACCACACTAAACCCTGATACCCCTACACCACCCTAAACCCTGATACCTCTACACCACCCTAAACCCTGATACCCCTACACCACCCTAAACCCTGATACCTCTACACCACCCTAAACCCTGATACCCCTACACCACCCTAAACCCTGATACCCCTACACCACCCTAAACCCTGATACCTCTACACCACCCTAAACCCTGATACCCCTACACCACCCTAAACCCTGATACCCCTACACCACCCTAAACCCTGATACCTCTACACCACCCTAAACCCTGATACCCCTACACCACCCTAAACCCTGATACCCCTACACCACACTAAACCCTGATACCTCTACACCACCCTAAACCCTGATACCCCTACACCACCCTAAACCCTGATACCCCTACACCACCCTAAACCCTGATACCCCTACACCACCCTACATTCTACACCCCTACACCACACTAAACCCTGATACCCCTACACCACCCTAAACCCTGATACCTCTACACCACACTAAACCCTGATACCTCTACACCACCCTACACTCTACACCCCTACACCACACTAAACCCTGATACCCCTACACCACCCTAAACCCTGATACCCCTACACCACCCTAAACCCTGATACCCCTACACCACCCTAAACCCTGATACCCCTACACCACCCTAAACCCTGATACCCCTACACCACCCTAAACCCTGATACCCCTACACCACCCTAAACCCTGATACCCCTACACCACCCTAAACCCTGATACCCCTACACCACCCTAAACCCTGATACCCCTACACCACCCTAAACCCTGATACCTCTACACCACCCTAAACCCTGATACCCCTACACCACCCTAAACCCTGATACCTCTACACCACCCTAAACCCTGATACCCCTACACCACACTAAACCCTGATACCCCTACACCACCCTAAACCCTGATACCCCTACACCACCCTACACTCTACACCCCTACACTGCTACATCCCCCCCAGTGCCTGAGGCATCTCTGCCCAACAAGATCTCTTCTAAATTCAACGTATTATGGATGAACGTCTATTTTTGACGCATTTATTCCGCGTGGTTATAGCAGCAATTTTGCGTGGTTACAGGGTAAAACAGAAACAACTAAAAGGTTAACAGTTTAGCCATTAATTCCAAGTGGTTAAGGTTGGGGCTATGGTTTGGGGAAGGCTTCAAATAAAATGCCCATCAAGTATCCTGAAGTATTCTCCCTGCTTGCTAGAGTGCTGTGAACTGTGGTGGCACAGTGGTCCAAGTTGTGTGGTCCGGCTCTGAGCATTAGGGGCCCAGTGCTGTGCACCCTGCACCACTACACCACTACACCACCACACCACCCTACCCTACACCACCACACCACCCTACCCTACACCACCACACCACCCTACCCTACACCACCACACCACCCTACCCTACACCACCACAGCACCCTACCCTACACCACCACAGCATTAGGAGCCCAGTGCTGTGCCATCGTGTTTTTGTTTCTGTTTGTGAGCGCCGAGGAAGGAAGGCGTATAATCCACGTTCTCAGGACCGAAATCAAAGTCTTTCTAGTGATCAGGCTGCTCTGCCAGCCAGTACAGCCAGTGAAACCAGGGAGGTCTATCCTTCTGCCCTTTTCACTACTGATTGTGTGTGATAATCAGCACTGGTACCTGCTATTTCCTCTGCTAGCTAGTTCACCCAGACACACATGGATTCTGTTAACATTTAGGCATATATCACACATCAACGTCTATTAGATATGGATCAGTCCATCACCTCATTACCTGCAGCTAGAAATATGAGAGTCCTACATCTGATTGTAATCTGGCAGTGCTTAGGTAGCCGGGTCCCAAGTCGCCAGGTAGAGGTGTTCCCTGTGTGTGTCTGTGTGTGTGTGCGTGAGCATGAGTGTGTGTGTGTGTGTGTGTGAGTATGCGTGTGTGTGTGTGTGTGTACGTGTGTGTGTGAGCATGATCGTGAGCGTGTGTGCTTGCGTGTGTGCGTGTGTGTATGTGTGTGATCGTGTCATTCATTGTACATGCATCCCCAGGTCGGCCAGTGAGAGGTGTGAAACTGAAAGCTGTGTTTTCAATAAGGCAGCCAGAGGTGTAAAGTGATGAGCGTTGGAATCAACCTGAAAGCTGTGTTTTCAATAAGGCAGTCAGAGGTTTAAAGTGATGAGCGTTGGAATCAACCTGAAAGCTGTGTTTTCAATAAGGCAGTCAGAGGTTTAAAGTGATGAGAGTTGGAATCAACCTGAAAGCTGTGTTTTCAATAAGGCAGCCAGAGGTTTAAAGTGATGAGAGTTGGAATCAACCTGATAGCTGTGTTTTCAATAAGGTAGCCAGAGGTTTAAAGTGATGAGAGTTGGAATCAACCTGAAAGCTGTGTTTTCAATAAGGTAGCCAGAGGTTTAAAGTGATGAGAGTTGGAATCAACCTGATAGCTGGGTTTTCAATAAGGCAGCCAGAGGTTTAAAGTGATGAGAGTTGGAATCAACCTGATAGCTGTGTTTTCAATAAGGTAGCCAGAGGTTTAAAGTGATGAGAGTTGGAATCAACCTGAAAGCTGTGTTTTCAATAAGGCAGCCAGAGGTTTAAAGTGATGAGAGTTGGAATCAACCTGAAAGCTGTGTTTTCAATAAGGTAGCCAGAGGTTTAAAGTGATGAGAGTTGGAATCAACCTGATAGCTGGGTTTTCAATAAGGCAGCCAGAGGTTTAAAGTGATGAGAGTTGGAATCAACCTGATAGCTGTGTTTTCAATAAGGTAGCCAGAGGTTTAAAGTGATGAGAGTTGGAATCAACCTGATAGCTGTGTTTTCAATAAGGCAGCCAGAGGTTTAAAGTGATGAGAGTTGGAATCAACCTGATAGCTGTGTTTTCAATAAGGCAGCCAGAGGTTTAAAGTGATGAGAGTTAGAATCATCCTGAAAGCTGTGTTTTCAATAAGGCAGCCAGAGGTTTAAAGTGATGAGAGTTGGAATCAACCTGACAGCTGTGTTTTCAATAAGGCAACCAGAGGTGTGAAGTGATGAGAGTTGGAATCAACCTGAAAGCTGTGTTTTCAATAAGGCAGCCAGATGTGTGAAGTGATGAGCGTTGGAATCAACCTGAAAGCTGTGTTTTCAATAAGGCAGCCAGAGGTGTGAAGTGATGAGAGTTGGAATCAACCTGAAAGCTGTGTTTTCAATAAGGCAGCCAGATGTGTGAAGTGATGAGCGTTGGAATCAACCTGAAAGCTGTGTTTTCAATAAGGCAGCCAGAGGTGTGAAGTGATGAGAGTTGGAATCAACCTGACAGCTGTGTTTTCAATAAGGCAGCCAGAGGTGTGAAGTGATGAGAGTTGGAATCAACCTGAAAGCTGTGTTTTCAATAAGGCAGCCAGAGGTGTGAAGTGATGAGAGTTGGAATCAACCTGAAAGCTGTGTTTTCAATAAGGCAGCCAGAGGTGTGAAGTGATGAGAGTTGGAATCAACTTAGAGATTCATGTTATTCAAGGTCTGTCCAGAGGCAATATGTATGGACACACTTTCCTATTCTAGTACATGTTCCTGCTACTATTGAATGTCTGAACTGAACCTGATATCTACAGGAAACTATCAACAGCTTTGACTTAATATCCACATCACCAGGTTGTCTTTTCCTCCTGGTGTAACAGAGTGAGAGAGGTTGAGGGGAGGTTACATTGGCATCTCCAGATTGTGTAACAGGACCAGAAATTGTTTTATATAGGACCAGAAATGGTTTTACATAGGACCATAAATGGTTTGTATATAGGACCAGAAATGGTTTGTATATAGGACCAGAAATGGTTTGTATATGGTACCAGAAATGGTTTGTATATGGTACCAGAAATGGTTTGTATATGGTACCAGAAATTGTTTGTATATGGTACCAGAAATGGTTTGTATATGGTACCAGAAATGGTTTGTATATGGTACCATACATGATAGCCATAGTCCAGTATAGATATGGTACCATACATGATAGCCTATAGTCCAGTATAGATATGGTACCATACAGTGCTATGAAAAAGTATTTGCCCCCTTTCTAATTTTCTCTACTTTTGCATATTTGTGATACTGAATGTTATCAGATCTTCAACCAAAACCTTATATTAGATAAAGGGAACATAACTGGACAAATAACACAACAATTAGGTCTGGACTTTGACTAGGCCATTTCAAAACTTCCAATTTGTTGCTTTTTAGCAATTTTCATGTAGACTCGATTGTGTGTTTTGGATCATTGTCTTGCTGCATAACCCAGCTGCGCTTCAGCTTCAGCTCACAGACGGATGGTCTGACATTATCCTGTAGAATTCTCTGATACAGAGCAGAATTCATGGTTCCTTCTATTAAGGCAAGTCGTCCAGGTCCTGAGGCCGCAAAGCATCCCCAAACCATCACACCACTACCACCATGCTTGAACTTTGGTATGATGTTCTTACTGTGGAATGCAGACTTTGGTTTTCGCCAGGCATTACTGGAACCATGTCGTCCAAAAAGTTATACTTTTGAATCATCTGTCCATAGAATGTTCTTCCAAGAGTCTTGATGATCATCCAGGTGCTTTTTGGCAAACTTGAGTCAACTTTTTGGACGAGATGGGTCCCATTATACCTGGCGAAAACCAAACTCTGCATTCCACAGTAAGAACATCATACCAAAGATCAAGCATGGTGGTGGTGGTGGTGTGATGGTTTGGGGATGCTTTGCTGCCTCAGGACCTGGACGACTTGCCTTAATAGAAGGAACCATGAATTCTGCTCTGTATCAGAGAATTCTACAGGAGAATGTCAGACCATCCGTATGTGAGCTGAAGCTGAAGCGCAGCTGGGTTATGCAGCAAGACAATGATCCAAAACACACAATCAAGTCTACATGAAAATAGCTAAAAAGCAACAAATTGGAAGTTTTGGAATGGCCTAGTCAAAGTCCAGACCTAATCCCAATTGAGATGTTGTAGCAGGACTTGAAACAAGCAGTTCATGCTTGAAAACCCACACGTCACTGAGTTAAAGCAGTTCTGCATGGAAGAGTGGGCCAAAATCCCTCCACAGCGACGTGAGAGACTGATCAACAACTACAGGAAGCATTTGGTTGGAGTCATTGCAGCTAAAGGTGGCACAACCAGTTATTGAGTGTAAGGGGGCAATTACTTTTTCACACAGGGGAATTGGGTGTTGCATAACTTTGTTTATGAAATAAATATGTAATTGTTGTGTTATTTATTCACTTATGTTCCCTTTATCTAATATTAGGTTTTGGTTGAAGATCTGATAACATTCAGTATCACAAATATGCAAAAGTAGAGAAAATTAGAAAGGGGGCAAATACTTTTTCATAGCACTGTACATGATAGCCTATAGTCCAGTATAGATATGGTACCATACATGATAGCCTATAGTCCAGTATAGATATGGTACCATACATGATAGCCTATAGTCCAGTATAGATATGGCACCATACATGATAGCCATAGTCCAGTATAGATATGGTACCATACATGATAGCCATAGTCCAGTATAGATATGGTACCATACATGATAGCCTATAGTCCAGTATAGATATGGTACCATACATGATAGCCTATAGTCCAGTATAGATATGGCACCATACATGATAGCCATAGTCCAGTATAGATATGGTACCATACATGATACCCATAGTCCAGTATAGATATGGTACCATACATGATAGCCTATAGTCCAGTATATATATGGTACCATATATGATAGCCTATAGTCCAGTATAGATATGGTACCATACACGATAGCCTATAGTCCAGTATAGATATGGTACCATACATGATAGCCTATAGTCCAGTATAGATATGGTACCATACATGATAGCCTATAGTCCAGTATGGATATGGTACCATACATGATAGCCTATAGTCCAGTATAGATATGGTACCATACATGATAGCCTATAGTCCAGTATAGATATGGTACCATACATGATAGCCTATAGTCCAGTATAGATATGGTACCATACATGATAGCCTATAGTCCAGTATAGATATGGTACCATACATGATAGCCATAGTCCAGTATAGATATGGTACCATACATGATAGCCATAGTCCAGTATAGATATGGTACCATACATGATAGCCTATAGTCCAGTATATATATGGTACCATACATGATAGCCTATAGTCCAATATAGATATGGTACCATACATGATAGCCTATAGTCCAATATAGATATGGTACCATACATGATAGCCTATAGTCCAGTATAGATATGGTACCATACATGATAGCCATAGTCCAGTATTGATATGGTACCATACATGATAGCCTATAGTCCAGTATAGCTATGGTGCCATACATGATAGCCTATAGTCCAGTATAGATATGGTACCATACATGATAGCCTATAGTCCAGTATAGATGTGGTACCATACATGATAGCCTATAGTCCAGTATAGATATGGTACCATACATGATAGCCTATAGTCCAGTATAGATGTGGTACCATACATGATAGCCTATAGTCCAGTATAGATAAGGTACCATACATGATAGCCTATAGTCCAGTATAGATATGGCACCATACATGATAGCCATAGTCCAGTATAGATATGGTACCATACATGATACCCATAGTCCAGTATAGATATGGTACCATACATGATAGCCTATAGTCCAGTATAGATGTGGTACCATACATGATAGCCTATAGTCCAGTATAGATATGGTACCATACATGATAGCCTATAGTCCAGTATAGATGTGGTACCATACATGATAGCCTATAGTCCAGTATAGATAAGGTACCATACATGATAGCCTATAGTCCAGTATAGATATGGTACCATACATGATAGCCTATAGTCCAGTATATATATGGTACCATATATGATAGCCTATAGTCCAGTATAGATATGGTACCATACACGATAGCCTATAGTCCAGTATAGATATGGTACCATACATGATAGCCTATAGTCCAGTATAGATATGGTACCATACATGATAGCCTATAGTCCAGTATGGATATGGTACCATACATGATAGCCTATAGTCCAGTATAGATATGGTACCATACATGATAGCCTATAGTCCAGTATAGATATGGTACCATACATGATAGCCTATAGTCCAGTATAGATATGGTACCATACATGATAGCCTATAGTCCAGTATAGATATGGTACCATACATGATAGCCATAGTCCAGTATAGATATGGTACCATACATGATAGCCATAGTCCAGTATAGATATGGTACCATACATGATAGCCTATAGTCCAGTATATATATGGTACCATACATGATAGCCTATAGTCCAATATAGATATGGTACCATACATGATAGCCTATAGTCCAATATAGATATGGTACCATACATGATAGCCGTATAGTCCAGTATAGATATGGTACCATACATGATAGCCATAGTCCAGTATTGATATGGTACCATACATGATAGCCTATAGTCCAGTATAGCTATGGTGCCATACATGATAGCCTATAGTCCAGTATAGATATGGTACCATACATGATAGCCTATAGTCCAGTATAGATGTGGTACCATACATGATAGCCTATAGTCCAGTATAGATATGGTACCATACATGATAGCCTATAGTCCAGTATAGATGTGGTACCATACATGATAGCCTATAGTCCAGTATAGATAAGGTACCATACATGATAGCCTATAGTCCAGTATAGATATGGTACCATACATGATAGCCTATAGTCCAGTATAGATATGGTACCATACATGATAGCCTATAGTCCAATATAGATATGGTACCATACATGATAGCCTATAGTCCAATATAGATATGGTACCATACATGATAGCCTATAGTCCAGTATAGATATGGTACCATACATGATAGCCATAGTCCAGTATAGATATGGTACCATACATGATAGCCTATAGTCCAGTATAGATATGGTACCATACATGATAGCCTATAGTCCAGTATAGATATGGTACCATACATGATAGCCTATAGTCCAGTATAGATATGGTACCATACATGATAGCCTATAGTCCAGTATAGATATGGTACCATACATGATAGCCTATAGTCCAGTATAGATATGGTACCATACATGATAGCCTATAGTCCAGTATAGATGTGGTACCATACATGATAGCCTATAGTCCAGTATAGATATGGTACCATACATGATAGCCTATAGTCCAGTATAGATATGGTACCATACACGATAGCCTATAGTCCAGTATAGATGTGGTACCATACATGACAGCCTATAGTCCAGTATAGATATGGTACCATACATGATAGCCTATAGTCCAGTATAGATATGGTACCATACATGATATTCTATAGTCCAGTATAGATATGGTACCATACATGATAGCCTATAGTCCAGTATAGATATGGTCCCATACATGATAGCCTATAGTCCAGTATAGATGTGGTACCATACATGATAGCCTATAGTCCAGTATAGATATGGTGCCATACATGATAGCCTATAGTCCAGTATATATATGGTACCATACATGATAGCCTATAGTCCAGTATAGATGTGGTACCATACATGATAGCCTATAGTCCAGTATAGATATGGTACCATACATGATAGCCTATAGTCCAGTATAGATGTGGTACCATACATGATAGCCTATAGTCCAGTATAGATATGGTACCATACATGATAGCCTATAGTCCAGTATAGATATGGTACCATACATGATAGCCTATAGGCTACGGCGTCATAGCTAGGCTTCGTGGGTTGTTGTGGGTAGTTACTGTGTCTTGGCAGTGTCCTCGGCCGTGCCGGCTGTAGCACGAAGCTAGCTAGCTAGCCGTTCTTCAAACAAAGTCAACACAGTGGCCATTGCTAGCTCCCCAACACGACCAGCTAGCTGTACTGTAGTAGCTAACTACAATATACTTGTCCTAGCTAGCCAACGTCTAATCATTGCTGCGTCATGAAAGGAACTTGACACAGACACGAATGATCTGTTTAGTGTGTTATCACATTATTGGTGGTTTGTTGTGACCAAGTGTTGGTGCTAAACGGTGTGTTATTGTTATTGGATGCTAGCTTGCTAGTTGGCTATGGTGTCATAGTTGGCTAGCTGAATAAAGTGGGTTGAGTCTATTCCTTTAAACATTGAACCGCTGTGGTTCACAACAATTCTGATTTCTAAAGGCGGAAGTTGGGAGAGTTTTTGTTCGGGTGGTTCAGTGAAACAATTTTAGTTTCTGAGGTAGAAGTTTTTGGTGAGGGAGGCCCTGCTCTCTCCGCTCCCAGATGCTTAGCCCATTTCATTCCGATCTCCTCTGCATTTTTGTAGCCATTTGCTACAGCCTGTCAACTATGCCTCTGCCTATCCCTGTTCTCTCCTCTCTGCACAGGCTACACAAACGCACCACACCGCGTGGCTGCTGCCTCTCTAACCTGGTGGTCCCTGCACGCACCACCCACGTGGAGTTCCAGGTCGCAGGCAGCCTCTGGAACTGCCGTTCTGCTGCCAACAAAGCTGACTTCATCCCAGCCTATGCCAACCTCCAGTCCCTCGACTTCCTGGCGCTGACGGAAACATGGATCACCACTGAAAACACTGCTACTCCTACTGCTCTCTCCTCGTCTGACCATGTGTTCTCGCATACCCGAGAGCATCTGGTCAGAGGGGTGGTGGTACAGGAATCCTCATCTCTCCCAAGTGGACATTCTCAATTTTTCCCCTAACCCATCTGTCTATCTCCTCATTTGAATTCCATGCTGTCACAGTCACTAGCCCATTTAAGCTTAATATCCTTGTCATCTATCGCCCCTCCAGGTTCCCTTGGAGAGTTCATCAATGAGCTTGACGCCTTGATAAGTTCCTTCCCTGAGGATGGCTCACCCCTCACAGTTTTGGGGGGATTTCAACCTCCCTATGTCCACATTTGACTCATTTCTCTCTGCCTCCTTCTTTCCACTCCTCTCCTCTTTTGACCTCACCCTCTCACCGTCCCCCTACTCACAAGGCAGGCAATACGCTTGACCTCATCTTCACTAGATGCTGCTCCTCTACTAATCTCACTGCAACTCCCTCCATGTCTCCGACCACTACTTTGTTTCCTTTTCTCTCTCACTCTCCTCCCACACTACTCACTCTGCCCCTACACAGATGGTAATGCGCCGCCGCAACCTTCGCTCTCTCTCTCCCACTACTCTCTCCTCTTCCATCCTATCATCTCTTCCCTCTGCTCAATCCTTCTCCCTCCAATCTCCTGATTCTGCCTCCTCAACCCTCCTCTCCTCCCTTTCTGCATCCTTTGACTCTCTGTGTCCCCTATCCTCCCGGCCGGCTCGGTCCTCCCCTCCAGCTCCGTGGCTTGATGACTCATTGCGAGCTCACAGAACAGAGCTCCGGGCAGCGGAGCGGAAATGGAAGAAAACTAAACTCCCTGCCGACCTGGCATCTTTTCACTCCCTCCTCTCTACATTTTCTTCATCTGTTTCTGCTGCTAAGGCCACCTTCTACCACTCTAAATTCCAAGCATCTGCCTCTAACCCTAGGAAGCTCTTTGCCACATTTTCCTCCCTCCTGAATCCCCCTCCTCTCTCTCTGTGGATGACTTCGTCAACCACTTTGAAAAGAAGGTTGACGACATCCGATCCTCGCTTTGTTAAGTCTAATGACACTGCTGGTCCTGCTCACACTGCCCTACCCTATGCTTTGACTTCTTTCTCCCCTCTCTCTCCAGATAAAATCCTGCGACTTGTGACTGCAGGCCGCCCAACAACCTGCCCGCTTGACCCCATCCTCCCTCCTCCCTTCTCCAGACCATCTCCGGTGACCTTCTCCCCCTACCTCACCTCGCTGATCAACTCATCCTTGACCGCTGGCCATGTCCCTTCCGTCTTCAAGAGAGCGAGAGTTGCTCCCCTTCTCAAAAAACCAACACTCGACCCCACTGATGTCAACAACTACAGACCAGTATCCCTTCTTTCTTTTCTTTCCAAAACTATTGAGCGTGCCGTCTTTAGCCAACTCTCTTGCTATCTCTCTCAGAATGACCTTCTTGATCCAAACCAATCAGGTTTCAGGACTGGTCATTCAACTGAGACTGCTCTTCTCTGTGTCACGGAGACTCTCCGCACTGCTAAAGCTAACTCTCTCTCCTCTGCTCTTGTCCTTCTAGACCTGTCTGCTGCCTTTGATACTGTGAACCATCAGATCCTCCTCTCCACCCTCTCCGAGCTGGGCATCTCCGGCGCGGCTCACTCCTGGATTGCGTCCTACCTGACCGGTCGCTCCTACCAAGTGGCGTGGCGGAAGCTGTCTCCGCACCACGTGCTCTCACCACTGGTGTCCCCCAGGGCTCGGTTCTAGGCCCTCTCCTTTTCTCCCTATACACCAAGTCACTTGGCTCTGTCATATCCTCACATGGCCTTTCCTATCATTGCTACGCTGACGATACACAACTCATCTTCTCCTTTCCCCCTTCTGATAACCAGGTGGCGAATCGCATCTCTGCATGTCTGGCAGACATATCAGTATGGATGACGGATCACCACCTCAAGCTGAACCCTGGCAAGACGGAGCTGCTCTTCCTCCCGGGGAAGGACTGCCCGTTCCATGATCTCGCCATCACGGTTGACAACTCCGCTGTGTCCTCCTCCCAGAGTGCGAAGAGCCTAGGCGTGACCCTGGACAACACCCTGTCGTTCTCCGCCAACATCAAGGCGGTGACCCGCTCCTGCAGGTTCATGCTCTACAACATTCGGAGAGTGCGACCCTGCCTTACACAGGAAGCGGCGCATGTCCTGGTCCAGGCACTTGTCATCTCCCGTCTGGACTACTGCAACTCGCTGTTGGCTGGCCTCCCTGCCTGTGCCATTAAACCCCTACAACTCATCCAGAATGCCGCAGCCCGTCTGGTGTTCAACCTTCCCAAGTTCTCTCACGTCACCCCCCTCCTCCGCACACTCCACTGGCTTCCAGTTGAAGCTCGCATCCGCTACAAGACCATGGTGCTTGCCTATGGAGCAGTGAGGGGAACGGCACCTCTGTACCTTCAGGCTCTGATCAGTCCCTACACCCAAACGAGGGCATTGCGTTCATCCACCTCTGGCCTGCTGGCTCCCTTCCTCTGCGGAAGCATAGCTCCCGCTCAGCCCAGTCAAAACTGTTCGCTGCTATGGCACCCCAATGGTGGAACAAGCTCCCTCACGACGCCAGGACAGCGGAGTCACTCACCACCTTCCGGAGACATTTGAAACCCCACCTCTTTAAGGAATACCTGGGATAGGATAAAGTATTCCTTCTAACCACCCCCAAATTGTAAAGTGGTTATCCCACTGGCTATAGGGTGAACGCACCAATTTGTGAGTCGCTCTGGCTAAGAGCGTCTGCTAAATGACGTTAATGTGCCCTTGAGCAAGGCACTTAACCCTAATTGCTCCTGTAAGTCGCTCTGGATAAGAGCGTCTGCTAAATGACTAAAATGTAAATGTAAATGTAAATAGTCCAGTATAGATATGGTACCATACATGATAGCCTATAGTCCAGTATAGATATGGTACCATACATGATAGCCTATAGTCCAGTATAGATGTGGTACCATACATGATAGCCTATAGTCCAGTATAGATATGGTGCCATACATGATAGCCTATAGTCCAGTATAGATATGGTACCATACATGATAGCCTATAGTCCAGTATAGATGTGGTACCATACATGATAGCCTATAGTCCAGTATAGATATGGTACCATACATGATAGCCTATAGTCCAGTATAGATATGGTGCCATACATGATAGCCTATAGTCCAGTATAGATATGGTACCATACATGATAGCCTATAGTCCAGTATAGATATGGTGCCATACATGATAGCCTATAGTCCAGTATAGATATGGTGCCATACATTATAGCCTATAGTCCAGTATAGATATGGTACCATACATGATAGCCTATAGTCCAGTATAGATATGGTACCATACATGATAGCGTATAGTCCAGTATAGATATGGTACCATACATGATAGCCTATAGTACAGTATAGATATGGTACCATACATGATAGCTTATAGTCCAGTATAGATATGGTACCATACATGATAGCCTATAGTCCAGTATATATATGGTACCATACATGATAGCCTATAGTCCAATATAGATATGGTACCATACATGATAGCCTATAGTCCAATATAGATATGGTACCATACATGATAGCCTATAGTCCAGTATAGATATGGTACCATACATGATAGCCTATAGTCCAGTATAGATATGGTGCCATACATGATAGCCTATAGTCCAGTATAGATGTGGTGCCATACATGATAGCCTATAGTCCAGTATAGATGTGGTACCATACATGATAGCCTATAGTCCAGTATAGATATGGTACCATACATGATAGCCTATAGTCCAGTATAGATGTGGTACCATACATGATAGCCTATAGTCCAGTATAGATAAGGTACCATACATGATAGCCTATAGTCCAGTATAGATATGGTACCATACATGATAGCCTATAGTCCAGTATAGATATGGTACCATACATGATAGCCTATAGTCCAATATAGATATGGTACCATACATGATAGCCTATAGTCCAATATAGATATGGTACCATACATGATAGCCTATAGTCCAGTATAGATATGGTACCATACATGATAGCCATAGTCCAGTATAGATGTGGTACCATACATGATAGCCTATAGTCCAGTATAGATATGGTACCATACATGATAGCCTATAGTCCAGTATAGATATGGTACCATACATGATAGCCTATAGTCCAGTATAGATATGGTACCATACATGATAGCCTATAGTCCAGTATAGATATGGTACCATACCTGATAGCCTATAGTCCAGTATAGATGTGGTACCATACATGATAGCCTATAGTCCAGTATAGATATGGTACCATACATGATAGCCTATAGTCCAGTATAGATATGGTCCAATACATGATAGCCTATAGTCCAGTATAGATGTGGTACCATACATGATAGCCTATAGTCCAGTATAGATATGGTACCATACATGATAGCCTATAGTCCAGTATAGATATGGTACCATACATGATAGCCTATAGTCCAGTATAGATTTGGTACCATACATGATAGCCTATAGTCCAGTATAGATATGGTACCATACATGATAGCCTATAGTCCAGTATAGATGTGGTACCATACATGATAGCCTATAGTCCAGTATAGATATGGTGCCATACATGATAGCCTATAGTCCAGTATAGATATGGTACCATACATGATAGCCTATAGTCCAGTATAGATGTGGTACCATACATGATAGCCTATAGTCCAGTATAGATATGGTACCATACATGATAGCCTATAGTCCAGTATAGATGTGGTACCATACATGATAGCCTATAGTCCAGTATAGATATGGTACCATACATGATAGCCTATAGTCCAGTATAGATATGGTACCATACATGATAGCCTATAGTCCAGTATAGATATGGTACCATACATGATAGCCTATAGTCCAGTATAGATATGGTACCATACATGATAGCCTATAGTCCAGTATAGATATGGTGCCATACATGATAGCCTATAGTCCAGTGTAGATATGGTACCATACATGATAGCCTATAGTCCAGTATAGATATGGTGCCATATGTGATAGCCTATAGTCCAGTATAGATATGGTGCCATACATTATAGCCTATAGTCCAGTATAGATATGGTACCATACATGATAGCCTATAGTCCAGTATAGATATGGTACCATACATGATAGCGTATAGTCCAGTATAGATATGGTACCATACATGATAGCCTATAGTACAGTATAGATATGGTACCATACATGATAGCTTATAGTCCAGTATAGATATGGTACCATACATGATAGCCTATAGTCCAGTATAGATATGGTACCATACATGATAGCCTATAGTCCAGTATAGATATGGTACCATACATGATAGCCATAGTCCAGTATAGATATGGTACCATACATGATAGCCTATAGTCCAGTATAGATATGGTACCATACATGATAGCCTATAGTCCAGTATAGATATGGTACCATACATGATAGCCTATAGTCCAGTATATATATATGGTACCATACATGATAGCCTATAGTCCAGTATAGATATGGTACCATACATGATAGCTTATAGTCCAGTATAGATATGGTACCATACATGATAGCCTATAGTCCAGTATAGATATGGTACCATACATGATAGCCTATAGTCCAGTATAGATATGGTACCATACATGATAGCCTATAGTCCAGTATAGATATGGTACCATACATGATAGCCTATAGTCCAGTATAGATATGGTACCATACATGATAGCCTATAGTCCAGTATAGATATGGTACCATACATGATAGCCTATAGTCCAGTATAGATATGGTACCATATATGATAGCCTATAGTCCAGTATAGATATGGTACCATACATGATAGCCTATAGTCCAGTATAGATATGGTACCATACATGATAGCTTATAGTCCAGTATAGATATGGTACCATACATGATAGCCTATAGTCCAGTATAGATATGGTACCATACATGATAGCCTATAGTCCAGTATAGATATGGTACCATACATGATAGCCTATAGTCCAGTATATATATGGTACCATACATGATAGCCTATAGTCCAGTATAGATATGGTACCATACATGATAGCCTATAGTCCAGTATAGATATGGTACCATACATGATAGCTTATAGTCCAGTATAGATATGGTACCATACATGACAGCCTATAGTCCAGTATAGATGTGGTACCATACATGATAGCCTATAGTCCAGTATAGATATGGTACCATACATGATAGCTTATAGTCCAGTATAGATATGGTACCATACATGATAGCCTATAGTCCAGTATAGATATGGTACCATACATGATAGCCTATAGTCCAGTATAGATATGGTACCATACATGATAGCCTATAGTCCAGTAAAGATATGGTACCATACATGATAGCCTATAGTCCAGTATAGATATGGTACCATACATGATAGCCTATAGTCCAGTATAGATGTGGTACCATACATGATAGCCTATAGTCCAGTATAGATATGGTGCCATACATGATAGCCTATAGTCCAGTATAGATATGGTACCATACATGATAGCCTATAGTCCAGTATAGATGTGGTACCATACATGATAGCCTATAGTCCAGTATAGATATGGTACCATACTTGATAGCCTATAGTCCAGTATAGATATGGTGCCATACATGATAGCCTATAGTCCAGTATAGATATGGTGCCATACATTATAGCCTATAGTCCAGTATAGATATGGTACCATACATGATAGCCTATAGTCCAGTATAGATATGGTACCATACATGATAGCCTATAGTCCAGTATAGATATGGTACCATACATGATAGCCTATAGTCCAGTATAGATATGGTACCATACATGATAGCCTATAGTCCAGTATAGATATGGTACCATACATGATAGCCTATAGTCCAGTATAGATATGGTACCATACTTGATAGCCTATAGTCCAGTATAGATATATTGCCATACATGATAGCCTATAGTCCAGTATAGATATGGTGCCATACATTATAGCCTATAGTCCAGTATAGATATGGTACCATACATGATAGCCTATAGTCCAGTATAGATATGGTACCATACATGATAGCCTATAGTCCAGTATAGATATGGTACCATACATGATAGCCTATAGTCCAGTATAGATATGGTACCATACATGATAGCCTATAGTCCAGTATAGATATGGTACCATACATGATAGCCTATAGTCCAGTATAGATATGGTACCATACATGATAGCCTATAGTCCAGTATAGATATGGTACCATACATGATAGCCTATAGTCCAGTATAGATATGGTACCATACATAATAGCCTATAGTCCAGTATAGATATGGTACCATACATGATAGCCTATAGTCCAGGGTGTGGGCTCTCCGGCATCCAAAGCTTCCTGATAATCAGTAGTATCAGAAATGTGTGGTTTCACAGTCAAGGACCCAGCAATGGAGCAGTATTCATCCTGCCTGACATGCCTTGGCTTTACCTTTCCCCTGACTGCTGAGACGAGAGGTATGCAGGAAACTAGAAGCCGCTGTGTTTCACTGGACTATATATCATAACCCTGCAATCAGCCAGGCCACTGGGATGGCCCAATCAACACACACACACACACACACACACACACACACACACACACACACACACACACACAATCAACTGCCTGCCTCTCTCCTCCCAGATGTAACCAGTGCCCTAAGACCTGCTTGTTTTATAAAGCCCTGTCCTGGAAGTGGCTTTTCCAAACCGCAGCTTCCTCTGGAAATGACCAATTAGCAGTAATGTGGAGCTGGTTTCCTGCGTGCCACGTCCAATCGGTGCACTGACGCTTTAATGCCATGTGATCTTAGAGATACATGGAAGTGGTTTGGAGTAGCATGAAATGTTTCTCTCTAACTCTCCTGAAAAAGAAAAAAACTAAACGGATGAGGGAGAAGGAGGAGGTGGAGGACGAGAAGGAGGAGGTAATTGCTCCAATGCCATGTGAGCCTAATTGATTTGTGTTCCCCCTGAGGATGAAGCAGGCGGTTGGCAGCAGGTATGTGTGTCTGAGGCAGCAGTGAGAAACCCCTGTTGACCACACAGCCAGCCGGGCTGAGCATTGATCTACCGGGATCTAATTGGAGACCGTTTACCTTTCCTTTCCTGAAACCTGTTCTGTACTTTCTGTTCAACTACAGAGCGGTGACCCACACGCTTAGAGAAAAGGGTTCCAAAATGGTTATTCGGCTGTCCACATAGGAGAACCCTTTTTGGTTCGAGGTAGAACCATTTTTGGTTCCAGGTAGAACTCTCCGTGGAAAGGGTTTTACATGAAACCCTAACAGGGTTCTACCTGGAACCAAAAGGGTTCTACATGGAACCAAAAACGGTTCTTTTAGGGGTTCTCCTATAGGGACAGCCGAATAACTGTTTTAGGTTTTAAATTAGATAGCACCTTTTTTTCTAAGAGTGCAGCCTTCAGACTATAGGGCTGGAGGACAGTTCAACTACAGAGCTGTGACCCAGCCTTCAGACTATAGGGCTGGAGGACAGTTCAACTACAGAGCTGTGACCCAGCCTTCAGACTATAGGGCTGGAGGACAGTTCAACTACAGAGCTGTGACCCAGCCTTCAGACTATAGGGCTGGAGGACAGTTCAACTACAGAGCTGTGACCCAGCCTTCAGACTATAGGGCTGGAGGACAGTTCAACTACAGAGCTGTGACCCAGCCTTCAGACTATAGGGCTGGAGGACAGTTCAACTACAGAGCTGTGACCCAGCCTTCAGACTATAGGGCTGGAGGACAGTTCAACTACAGAGCTGTGACCCAGCCTTCAGACTATAGGGCTGGAGGACAGTTCAACTACAGAGCTGTGACCCAGCCTTCAGACTATAGGGCTGGAGGACAGTTCAACTACAGAGCTGTGACCCAGCCTTCAGACTATAGGGCTGGAGGACAGTTCAACTACAGAGCTGTGACCCAGCCTTCAGACTATAGGGCTGGAGGACAGTTCAACTACAGAGCTGTGACCCAGCCTTCAGACTATAGGGCTGGAGGACAGTTCAACTACAGAGCTGTGACCCAGCCTTCAGACTATAGGGCTGGAGGACAGTTCAACTACAGAGCTGTGACCCAGCCTTCAGACTATAGGGCTGTAGGACAGTTCAACTAAAGAGCTGTGACCCAGCCTTCAGACTATTGGGCTGGAGGGCTGTTCAACTACTGGCTGGCTATCACTCTCACTCTCTCTCAGTCACTCACTCAGTCACTCACTCAGTCAGAGGCCCTGAGAGCGAGAGTCTGGTTCCCTGGTCTGGTCTCTGAGGCCCAAGCCTGCCTGCCTGACACCTCCATAACTACCGATGGCAGACAGGCAGCTGCACGGCACACACACACACAGCCGGTCCCGACCAGACCCAAACCCCGGCCCCAGCGCAGCGCTCTGGGACTCAGCCTGGTGGCAAAGCCAATGAGCCAAATCTCCCTTTTCCCTTTCCCTCCCTCCCTCCCTCCATTCCTCCCTCCCTCATAGGACTGTAGAGTAAAGACCTATTTTTTTACGGGGAGGTGTGGAATTTAAACACCCCCTGATGATTCATATAGAATGTAGAATTTTGATGGATGGCTGACCCGGTGCTTCCTGTAACCGGATAATGTTAGAATCACGGCCCTATCACGGCTGAGTGACACCATACCCCACATGTTGCCATGACATCACCATCATCCCACCGCCCAGGCGTTTGATCCCTGAGAGAGGGCCTGTGTCCCAAATGGTATCCTTTTCCCTCTTTAGTGCACTACTTTAGACCAGAGCTCCACAATATAGGGAATAGGGTGCCTCCATGGTGTTCCCCCCCAAAGACACTCCATCAGAGCCACCACAGACACAGCTAACAGACACAGCTAACAGACACAGCTAACAGACACAGTCGACAGACACAGCTAACAGACACAACTAACAGACACAGCTAACAGACACAGCTGACAGCTAACGGACACAGCTAACAGACACAGCTAACAGACACAGCTAACAGACACAGCTAAGAGAGACAGCTGACAGATAACGGACACCGCTAACAGACACAGCTAACAGACACAGCTAACAGACACAACTGACGGCTAACGGACACAGCTAACAGACACAGCTAACAGACACAGCTAACAGACACAGCTGACAGCTAACGGACACAGCTAACAGACACAGCTAACAGACACAGCTAACAGACACAGCTGACAGCTAACGGACACAGCTAACAGACACAGCTAACAGACACAGCTGACAGCTAACGGACACAGCTAACAGACACAGCTAACGGACACAGCTAACAGACACAGCTAACAGACACAACTGACAGCTAACGGACACAGCTAACATACACAGCTAACAGACACAGCTAACAGACACAGCTGACAGCTAACAGACACAGCTAACAGACACAGCTAACAGACACAGCTGACAGACACAGCTAACAGACACAGCTGACAGACACAGCTAACAGACACAGCTAACAGACACAGCTAACAGACACAGGTAAACCTCACAGCTAACAGACACAGGGAGACCTCACAGCTAACAGACACAGGTAGACCTCACAGCTAACAGACACATGGAGACCTCACAGCTAACAGATACAGGTAGACCTCACAGCTAACAGACACATGGAGACCTCACAGCTAACAGACACAGCTAACAGACACAGGGAGACCTCACAGCTAACAGACAAAGGTAGACCTCACAGCTAACAGACACAGGGAGACCTCACAGCTAACAGACACAGCTAACAGACACAGCTAACAGACACAGGGAGACCTCACAGCTAACAGACACAGCTAACAGACACAGCTAACAGACACAGCTAACAGACACAGGGAGACCTCACAGCTAACAGACACAGCTGACAGACATAGCTAACAGACACAGCTAACAGACACAGGTAAACCTCACAGCTAACAGACACAGGGAGACCTCACAGCTAACAGACACAGGTAGACCTCACAGCTAACAGACACATGGAGACCTCACAGCTAACAGACACAGCTAACAGACACAGCTAACAGACACAGGGAGACCTCACAGCTATCAGACAATGGTAGACCTTGTTTATGGACATGATTGTCGCTGTGCTCAGCCCGTTGTCATTCACTCTCAGAATTACCAGAACCCCCCTCCTTCCCTCCCTCCCTCCCTCCCTCCCCTTTTCACGCCTTCATTGAGTTTCCTTTTGAAGTGGGATCCAAGCCGCCTAATGTCCTTTAAATGTTTCTCCTAAACACAGCCGCTCTCGCTCTGAGCCTCTCTCACTCGTTCTCACCCAGCCGTACGGAGCGTGTTGCACGTAGCCACCCAGTTCCCTATATAGTGCACTACTTTTGACCAGGGCCCATGTAGCTCTGGTCAAAAGTAGTGCACTATATAGGGAACTGGGTGCCATTTTGGACGTAGCCAGAGACTAATAGTTTCCCTGAGAGCACGTTTTGATTAGGCTGTGGCTGCTGAGAGGCTGAGCCAGGGTGGTGAATTAGCGGGATGTTTGTTAATGTAGGATGAGGCTTTATCCTCTGGTTTAGTTAGCAAGGCTGATGGGAGGGAGGGAGGGTGAATTAGCTGGGCCCACCACATTAAAAACTTGTTGTGAAGAGAGAGAGAGTGGGGGAAAGGAGGGCAGGAAAGAGGGGAGAGGAAGGGAAAGAGAGGGGGGAGAGAGAGAGAGGGGGGGGGGAGAGAGAGGGGGAAAGAGAGAGGGGAGAGAGAGGGAGAAATGGGAGGGAGTGAGAGGAGGGAGAGAGAGGGGAGAGGAGAGGAGAGAGAGAGAGGGGGAAGAGGGGGGAAGAGGGGGAGAGAGAGAGGGGGGAGAGAGGAGGAAGAGAGAGGGGAGGAGAGAGAGAGGGGGGAAAGAGAGAGGTGAGAGAGGTGGGATAGAGAGAAAGGGGAGAGGAGAGGAGAGAGGGGAAGAGGGGGAGAGAGAGAGAGAGGGGGAGAGAGAGGGGCGATTGGGAGAGAGGGGAGAGGGGAGGAGAGAGAGGGGTGATTGGGAGAGAGAGAGAGGAGAGAGAGAGAGAGAGAGAGAGAGAGAGAGAGAGAGAGAGAGAGAGAGAGAGAGAGAGAGAGAGAGAGAGAGAGAGAGAGAGAGAGAGAGAGAGAGAGAGAGAGAGAGAGAGAGAGAGAGAGAGAGAGAGAGAGAGAGAGAGAGAGAGAGAGAGAGAGAGAGGGGCTGCACATTATCAGGTGGGTTATAGATAAGGAACTCCCAGCCACTATGTGTGAATAAGTTTATGGCCCAAATGGCACCCTATTCCCTACATAGTGCACTACTTTTGACCAGAAGTCCTATGGGCCCTAGTCAAAAGTAGTGCACTAAACAGGAATGAAATGAGCTTGAAATCCTCTGAATGGAAAGGAACAAAAACCAATCAGAACAGTAGTGACCAGAGTGTAACCAACCTGTCACATGACTGAGATGAGGAGACAGTGATTAATGAATGACCAAGGGGAAAGTCGACTGAGGGTTTCTAAGCAAGGGGAATCCCAAACTAATGGGAGACATGGACATAGATACTGGACACTGTAGTGTACAGCAGTGGTTCTCAACTGGCTTTGCCTTGGGATCCAAATGTAACCTGGTTGTCTGTCGTGAGCCAATATTCAGACTGCCCCAAAAAGTGCAATCTGGAAAACTATTTTTAATGCTATATTGATAGTAAATGTAGCAAGGGCAAAAAATCTCACCTTTTTCATTGCCAATAATTCCATTGTGCCCATATTCTTGATGAAGAATGTTATTAAGCTCACTGGTTTGAGACCACTAAATTAAGTCACTGGTTTGAGACCACTAAATTAAGTCACTGGTTTGAGACCACTAAATTAAGTCACTGGTTTGAGACCACTAAATTAAGTCACTGGTTTGAGACCACTAAATTAACTCACTGGTTTGAGACCACTAAATTAACTCACTGGTTTGAGACCACTAAATTAACTCACTGGTTTGAGACCACTAAATTAACTCACTGGTTTGAGACCACTAAATTAACTCACTGGTTTGAGACCACTAAATTAACTCACTGGTTTGAGACCACTAAATTAACTCACTGGTTTGAGACCACTAAATTAAGTCACTGGTTTGAGACCACTAAATTAACTCACTGGTTTGAGACCACTAAATTAACTCACTGGTTTGAGACCACTAAATTAACTCACAGGTTTGAGACCACTAAATTAACTCACTGGTTTGAGACCACTAAATTAACTCACTGGTTTGAGACCACTATATTAACTCACTGGTTTGAGACCACTAAATTAACTCACTGGTTTGAGAACACTAAATCATCTAAAACAGCTAAATAGCGCTGCTAATACAGCCTATAGAAAATCCACACCCCCTTGAACTGCTTTTCACATTTTATTGCGTTTCACAGTGGGATTGAAATCGATTTAATTGTAATTTTGTTGTCATTGATCTACACAAAATACTTCATACTCTCAAAGTGAAAAGAAAATTCCACACATTTTTACCAATTAATACAAATGTAATAACTAAAATATAGTCGTTGCATAAGTATTCAGCCCCTTTGTTTAGGCAAGCCTCAATGAGTTAGAAGTCACATCTGGCTCTACAAATCACATGATGGCATCATTTTTAAATGACTACCCCTTTCCCTGTCCCACGTGCTCACCCAGTCTAGTCAGCATGTTATGTTTCCAGCAAATCCAACCCAACACATCACTAACTGCCTCCTAACACGCTGACTAGACCGGGTGTCCGTGTGCGCCATCACGCGCATGTTGATTTTGTCCATCCACACCAGACGCGATCAGGACACGCAGGTTGAAATATAAAAACTAACTCTGAACCAACTATATTTATTTGGGGACATGTCGAAAAGCACTAAACATTCATGGCAATTTAGCTAGCTAGCTTGATGTTGCTAGCTAATTTGTCCTGGGATATAAACATTGGGTTGTTATTTTACCTGAAATGCACAAGGTCCTCTACTCCGACAATTAATCCACAGATAAAAGGTTAAACCGAGTGAGTTTCTAGTAATCTCTCCACCTTCAGGCTTCTTCTTCTTCTTTGGACTTTATATGGCGGTTGGCAACCAACTTTAATAATGATTATAAACCGGCTAGTTTGGGTCCTGGATGCTGATTGGCTGAAAGCCGGGGTATATCAGACGTTATAAACTGGGTTGTTCGAGCCCTGAATGCTGATTGGCTGACGGCTGTGGAATATCAGAAAGTATACCATGGGTATGGAAAACATTGATTTTTATACCACGGCTAAGGGATGTATCCAGGAACTCCGCGTTGCGTTGTGCATAACAACAGCCCTTAGCCTTGGTATATTGGCAATATACCACACCCCCTCGAACGTTATTGCTTCAATATACCACACCCCCTCTCAACTTATTGCTTAAATATGCCACACCTGGCCTTAATGCTTCAATATACCACACCCCCTCTGGCCTTATTGCTTAAATATACCACACCCCCTCTGGCCTTATTGCTTAAATATACCACACCCCCTCTGACCTTATTGCTTAAATATACCACACCCCCTCTGACCTTATTGTTTAAATATACCACACCCCCTCTGGCCTTATTGCTTAAATATACCACACCCCCTCTGGCCTTATTGCTTAAATATACCACACCCCCTCTGGCCTTAATGCTTCAATATACCACACCCCCTCGGTACTGCATGTGTGTCAGTCTTCATATGTTGATGCATGTATCCCTGTACAGCATGTTTCAGTCTTCATATGTTGATGCATGTATCCCTGTACAGCATGTGTCAGTCTTCATATGTTGATGCATGGAGCCCTGTACAGCATGTGTCAGTCTTCATATGTTGATGCATGGAGCCCTGTACAGCATGTCATTCTTCATATGTTGATGCATGGAGCCCTGTACAGCATGTCAGTCTTCATATGTTGATGCATGTATCCCTGTACAGCATATGTCAGTCTTCAGCGCACTAACTTGTCAATAATGAGTTCTGTTTTACAGTTTTTCTCCATTGGTTTGGCTCATTTCTTGAAACAGAAATTACATTCTCAAAACTCTAAGATCATTTGGCAAAACAGTCTTACAGTTCAGCACAACACTATAGCTCACTTGCAAAAGCTCATATCTCTCCTAAAACTGTTCACTCATGCTTCAAAACTAAATTCCTTTCCCATATAAGGAGTCAGTGCCACGAAAATGGCAAAGATCCTTCTCAATTGCTTTGGCTCATTTCTTGAAACAGACCGGACGTTCTCAACACTCTTGGTGCTTTAGCCAAAATAACGTGGATGGTTCGGCACAACACCATGGTTCACCTGCAAAAGCTCATACCTCTCCCAAAACAGTTCACGCATGTGTCAAAACTAAATTTCCTTCTCATTTAAACAGTCAGTGCCCCCAAAATGCTTCGTCCCTTTGGCATTGTGTAAGCACTGCAAGTCAAAATGTTTAGATGTTTTGTCACTATGGCAGAGGACCATTGAAATATCCCTCATGTCCACCTTTCAGTCTTAGCCCAGTCCTTCATTGACAATGGTTACTGTACTGTTTTTTGTCTAGCTAACAGAATACAATTGTGTATAAAACTGAAAAAAATAAATAGGATTTTAGGGTAAGAGTAGCCTCCAAGGTTTGACATCACACATTGCACTCATACTGCCAAGGAAATTGTAACCATTATCATTCACACACATAAAGTAACTTCCATACATCAGAGTAAAAGAAAATGTATACAGCATAATATACTGTAATATAAACACACAAACAAAAAACAATGAAAATTATATGCAGCCTACAGTGCTGTAAATAAAGCTGGAGTTTCACAACTAACAGTTCTTCACTGGTCGCTGTCCTCACCCTCCTGGCCATCCACACGCTGCTGTCTGTCTGGCCACAGATTCTCGTCCACATCACAGCGTATATTCTCCCTTGCGATGCAACGAGGGAAGAAACGGCGTGCATGTCGCAACCATCCCCTACACTGATCTCCTGTAATATCCTCACACGCAGCGTCCATTGCATGGAGCAGGGACCTCTGATCTTGAGCCCGATGCTCATACACTCTCCACCTCCAAGCGGAGAAATACTCCTCAATAGGATTGAGGAAAGGAGAGTAAGGTGGTAGGAACACCATGACCATCCTTGGATGAGTAGTGAACCAGGCCCTGATGAGCGGGCCACGGTGGAAATTCACATTGTCCCATACAATGACATATTGTGGTAGGTGAGGCCCTACGAGACCGCTCTCATTTTCAGGGATCAAATCAACATGAAGGCGGTCCAAGAAGATGAGGAGCTTCTGTGTATTGTATGGGCCAAGACTGGGGATGTGAGTGGCCACACCATTCTCCGATATGGCAGCACACATAGTTATATTGCCCCCTCGCTGGCCTGGGACATCCACCATGGCCCGGTGGCCAATAATATTACGGCCACGTCTTCGGCCCTTGGCCAGGTTGAAGCCAGCTTCATCCACAAACACGAGGATGTGATGGGTCTCGTTTCCTTCCAATGCCATTATTCTCTACAATAGCGTAAAAAAGAAAACATCAAATCAGTCATACAGAAGAGTCATACACTACAGTTACAGACAATTACATAGGAATGTTCTATGTTCTCCACAAGTTCAATATACTACTGGCCACTACTCCAGTGGTTCCAAACCTGGGGTACATGTACCCCTATGCAGAGGTACTACAGGGGGTATTTGACAGAAAGGGGAGGGGGAAATCATCAATGACTAGACTTACTGAAATGTTACAGTAAAACCCACAGTATTAGATAGATTTACATGGGAGGCACTAATTGCAGCTCTTTGACCCCTTTTCTTATTGTATGTTATATTCTTCAAAATAAGGATTATAATGATAATTGCATCATACAGTAAGCTGCAGTTTTTAGGCGAAATGTTGAAGTCAGATAAATCAAATACTTCCATACCTGGATTACCTGGATACACAAATCAGGTAAAGTGGGTACTGAAGCCAAAAAAGTTTGGGAACCACTGCTTAATTGTAAAAATGTTATAATGATGGACAACCAGTAACTGACTTACATGTACATACTGGTACCGCAGCTCTTTCACTCTATCAGAGTTCCTCTCAAATGGTACCCTGTAAATTTGCTTCATTGTCATCTGATGCTTCTTCAATATCCGGTCTATTGTGGAGATGCTTATAGAGTTGACATTTTGGAATATGGCATTGTCTTGTAGGATTGCAGCGCGGATCTGTCTCAATGTGATGGCATTATTTGCCATCACCATGTTACAGATCTCTTGTTCTTGTTGTTCATTGAGAAGTTTTCCTCTGCCACCTGTGCAAGGTTGTCGTCCAATCCTAGATATAGAAGTCAAAGGACAACACTCCATTCGTAATGTATACCTTATGTATTCCTTACAGAATGAGTTACCTATGTAATTGTATTGTTGTTTTACTTACAGTAACTTTACCACAATTCTAATGCATCACTGCACAGTGACTGGAATACTACTGTAAACTGTATCATCAATACTGTAGAAAATAAACTATTCCATAGTTTATTTTCTCCAATGTTTTTCTTGTCATTTTTAGTATCATTACATCCCATTGAGGTAAGATATTACTGTAGGCCTATCACACACACACACTAAATGAATAGGTAAATATGTAAATAAATATATTTCTTGCTCTATGCACAGTGTCCTGTCCTATACAACATATAATTCCATCATTGACTGACTACATACCTGTTTTCCCTGCGAAAGGTTTGGATGATGGAGGAGACTGTTGAGCGAGGCACATTAGGCTGCACTCGGCGACCTGCCTCCGCCATTGTGAGGCCATGGTTGATGACATGGTCTATAATTGTGGCCCGAATTTCATCCGGGACAGCATGGTGTCTTCGTGCTCCTCGGCCTCTTCCCCCTATTCCACCACCACGCACCCTTACTCCTCCTCCTCCTCTTCTTCTTCTTCCTCTTCCTCGAGCAGGCAGTTGCCCTTGTTCATTTACTTGGCCAGGTGCCTCCATGTTCAGAAATTGTACTGGTCCTGCATGGTCAAGCTCTTTACATACATGTTTGGCAGCATTCACAGTCATGGACAGCACCTGTCAGGTAACTAAACATACTGTTTGATTGGTCATCTGAGATGTGTGAAACTCCTCCTTCGTTAGTCAAGTTCTAGTTTCACCTGACTGTCAATTGCTGTAATAAATTTATCAAATGTTCCAAGGGATTCATATATGGTATTCATGGTATTATGTTCTTGACTAATTTTGACAATTGAACAGACTATTGTGCATGTGATGACTTATACAATGAAATGACGCTGACACGTTTTGGAGCGAACAACCATTAGACTGAGAATCAACAATCAGTTTAGATCAACAAGATCTATTCACTTGGAAATTGTGCTAAATGTAGGCTACCTGTACTTAATCATTTGCAAAGATGTACTGAGACATTGAGACATGTACTTAGACATTTGCAATTTGATGAAATGAATGAGAAATTCAATTCTGTTGTGAACAATTGCCAAGTGGTTTGGAGGTTTGTCCATGTAGTTTTGAGAATGTAATTTCTGTTTCAAGAAATGAGCCAAACCAATGGAGAAAAACTGTAACTATCAAGTTGTAGACATACCGCAATGCATAAATCCACCACTAGGTGGAGGAGTTGTACCAACGTTACTCTGTTGTCTCCAATCATTCTATCCTCCTGGAAGACTTAGAGAATGATCTCTTTTCTAAAGGACTGTGATTAGGATAACTGCAGTGTTCTGTCATGGCGGCCGGCCAGTCACTCTCTTCAGACGGAGTTAGAGGGTGTTGAAGCAGGAGGAGAGTAATTACAACATCTACAGCTGACAGAGGACAAGGAAGGAGAACTTACTCTGTTCCTGAGAAGCCATGGAACAGACAGACAGACAGACGGACTGACAGACGAACAAACACACGCCTCCAGCCGCCCTGACCATGCCGAGGGTGTTCGCTGACAGACAGACAGGTGTTAGAAACAATATGATGATGGTCAACAAAGGTAGCTTGTTTACCCACTCAAGCAATTAATACATCCATTCCCCTCAAATATTATGCAACCAAAATACTGTCTGAATAAATCACTTGTTCGTTAATTTAAGATAATCATTTAGTTTCAGAACTAACTTGAGTTTCAAAAAATGCCACCCACTTACCAGTTACAAATTGCCAACCATCCCACAGAGTGGCATTGTTTCTGTAGAGGAATGTCTTGATTCCATCCTTGTTTGGAAGGAAAGTTGTAATTTATGTTTGAGGCTGCCTGCAGAGTTCAACAGTGATACATGGATTAATGACTGTGAGGGATATTGAAGAAGTGTCATGACTCATGAGGCAAGGGGAGGAAGAGCCTGGGAAGGAAGAGCCTGGGAAGGAAGAGTCTGGGGAGGAAGAGCCTGGGAAGGAAGAGCCTGGGGAGGAAGGGCCTGGGAAGGATGAGCCTGGGAATTAAGAGCCTGGGAAGGAAGGGCCTGGGAAGGAAAAGCCTGGGAAGGACGAGCCTGGGAAGGATGAGCCTGGGAAGGAAGGGCCTGGGAAGGAAGAGCCTGGGAAGGAAGAGCCTGGGAAGGACGAGCCTGGGAAGGAAGAGCCTGGGAAGGAAGAGCCTGGGGAGGAAGAGTCTGGGGAGGAAGAGCCTGGGAAGGAAGGGCCTGGGGAGGAAGAGCCTGGGGAGGAAGAGCCTGGGAAGGAAGGGCCTGGGGAGGAAGAGCCTGGGAAGGAAGGGCCTGGGGAGGAAGAGCCTGGGGAGGAAGAGCCTGGAGAGGAAGAGCCTGGGGAGGAAGAGCCTGGGAAGGAAGAGCCTGGGAAGGGGGGACCTTTTACGTTTGAGTCATTTAGCAGACGCTGTTATCTAGAGCCACTTAGTTTTAGTACATTCACCCTAAGATAGCTAGGTGGGACAACCACATATCACAGGCATAGAAAGTACAGTTTTCCTCAATAACATATCTATCAGTAGAATCAGAGCGGGAAGGGGGGTGGGGGGGTAGGTCTGCCGCTGCTGATGACTGTCAGTTGAGGGACTAGCTGTCCTTTATGAGCATCCCAGGGCCTGGAAAACCTGTACATCTGGAGAACTGCCCTGCACAGCACTCCTCCTCTATGTGTCATACTGCAGTTCCATACTGCACATCTGGAGAACTGAGCTCTGTGTGATTATGTAATTCAACAGATAGTAATGAAATGTTTTCTTTGGCAGTATTTTGTACAAAGTACGATTGGGTTGGTGGATTGGTAATGTATGTTTTAACAGTATGGAATGGGTGTTCTCCTATCAAGAACGATTAGATTGGCATGCAGATTGATCGTCCGGGTTAACATGTGATTAAATCAAAGCCATAGACACAGAGGTCATATAGAGGATGGACAAGGTATTTGGGTCAGGTTGGAATCACAGTTGTTGCTGGTAAATACTGTGTTTACAGGCTGACCAGAGAGAAAGAGAGAGAGCGTGCTTGCGTGCCTGTGTGTGTGTGTGTGTGTGTGAGGGCTTGTGTGTGAGTGCGTGTGTGTGAGTGAGTGCAGTGCCAGCCCCGAGGTATATACCGCTCACTCTCTCTGAGTCACAGAGGAGCCGATGCCAAGCAGAGGAAATTATCATGTTCCTCTCAGAGCAGAGTGGAGCAGCCGCACACCTTCTTCCTTCCAGTTCCCTCCCATTCAGCTGACTTACTGCCTCTGGATCTCCTGCAATCAAGCTTGGCAGAGCTCCAAACCTGGAGAGAGAGAGAAAGGCCTAACCATGAGCCATCCAGGGCTGATCTCTACCTTAATGCCCCCAGCAGCTCTCAAGACCCACTCTACACTCTTAGAAAAAAGGGTTATTCGGCTGTCCACATAGGAGAACCCTTTTTGGTTCCAGTTAGAACCCTTTTGGGTTCAATGTAGCACCCTCTGTGGAAAAGGTTCTACCTGCAACCAAACAGGTTATTCAAAAGGTTATCCTATGGGGACAGCTGAAGAACACTTTTAGGTTGTAGATAGCACCTTTCCCTCTGAGTGTAGTGTACCCAGCCTGAGGGGAAGCTCCATATGGACCAAGCCAGAACACCTGCATAGAAAGAGGGTTATATTTCAAATCCACACCAGGCAGCAATGATAATGGTGATTCAGTGTGAACGGCAGTCAGCAGGATGCTGTGGTGGTATTGTAATAGTATTTCATTGAAGATCAGGACCAAGGCAGGATCATTCCTTTATGTACATTCCTATTATTTCTCATAGTGGGGTTTGAATGATGTCAATAAAATGTACCAGATGTGTGGAGAGAACAGGGAAGAGGTTTACAAGATGCACACAGCTCTGATATAAACCCAAGGTTAGATCTCTGGAACAGAGGGGAAGAAACATGTTGTCTTCTCTCAGGAGGCTGAGTGGAGGGACGGGAGAGAGGCAGAGAGACAGGATGATGATTGATTTGTTGTGAAGTGTGGCTTGTGACGCAAGACCATGGTGAAATATAACACTCCTCCCTCTCTCCCCATCCTTCCCTCTCTCACGTCTTCCATCCCTCCCTCCCTAGATAATAATTGGCTTGTTGGGAAATGTGACCCGTCCTAATGTACATCAGGAGGGAAGGCTTCCTATTGGTGGTTTAACCCAGCAGAGAAAACAGAAGGCTTCCTATTGGTGGTTTAACCCAGCAGAGAGAACAGAAGTCTTCCTATTAGTGGTTTAACCCAGCAGAGAGATCAGAAGTCTTCCTATTGGTGGTTTAACCCAGCAGAGAGAACAGAAGGCTTCCTATTGGTGGTTTAACCCAGCAGAGAGAACAGAAGGCTTCCTATTGGTGGTTTAACCCAGCAGAGAGAAGTGCGAAAGGGCTGGGTTTTGATGAATAGACAAGTTGTAGGTGTGTCCAGGCTTGACCCCTCACTGGCCAATCAGAACATGCTCCATGGCTATATATGTGGTGGCTCCCAGTTGTGTATTTACAGTATATTATGTATTGTGTTGTCATCAACTCCAATTCCAATGTCAGTCCATTACAGCCTAACTTGTTAAATAGCCTACAGATACAAAATAACTAAATGTACATCCCATCTTTGCTAAATATGTTAAACATGTTTGCACTCCACATTGTAAGAAGCCTAATTGCATGGCTTCAATATAGAAATATATTGTTCAACAAAGCATTGGCCACTGATATAGAGGCTAGACCTACTATACATTTCATTATGTCTGCCATGTCTGAGCCATGGGTATGCCAAATGTTGTCAATAAGCAAGATCACATTCACCAAATACTTCTAATCAAATTCTAATCCAAACGAAACAACAGCTTGTTTTAAATAGTGTATGTCCATAATTGCTCCCCGTGGGCATATCATATTAAGGTAGACTATTGAGGCTTTTACGCAATGTCCAAAATGATAACGGGAGCTAAAATAATGATATAAAGGGGATGTCCGCTCACTGTGTTGCTGCTCCCAAATTGGATTTTTTAACAAAGCTTTGGTGATTCAGATTGATGTCAAAGCATTCTCACCAGCCAGATCCTTAATTGATAGGCAGTTTTTAAATAAATAAATTGGGCAGGACAACAAAACAGCCTTCATTGAGGGGGAGGCTATGCTTGGTTTTTAATCAAATGAAACAGAAAACAAGCAACGTGCTTTTTAAACCAACAACAACATTTGTAAATAGGATGGGGTCAGAAGCGTGGTATCATAAATCGCATCTCTTCCATGACACGTAGGCTTAAATGTCTTTACGCAGAACATTTGCACGTCTATATGAAATACTAGACTCCTGTCAATTGTATCAAATCACATTTTATTGGTCACATACACATATTTAGCAGATATTATTGTGGGGGTAGTGAAATGCTTGTGTTCCTTGATCCAACAGTGCAGTAGTATCTAACAATACACACATCTAAAAGTAAAATAATGGAATTAAGAAATATATCAATATTAGCACGAGCAACGTCGGAGTGGCATTGACTAAAATACACTAGAATAGAAAACAGTATATACATATGAAATGAGTAAAGCAGTATGCAAACATTATTAAAGTGACTAGTGTTCCATTATTGAAGCGGGCAGTGATTCCATGTCTATGTATATAGGGCAGCAGCCTCCAAGGTGCAGGGTTGAATAACCGTGTGGTAGCCGGCTATTGATGGCTATTTAACAGTCTGATGGCCTTGAGATAGAAGCTGTCTTACAGTCTCTCGGTCCCAGCTTTGATGCACCTGTACTGACCTCGCCTTCTGGATGATAGTAGGGTGAACAGGCAGTGGCTTGGGTGGTAGTTGTCCTTGATGATCTTTTTGGCCTTCCTGTGACATCGGGTGCTGTAGGTGTCCTGGAGGGCAGGCAGTGTGCCCCCGGTGATGCTTTGGGCACCACCCACTGGAGAGCCATGTGGTTGCAGGCGGTGCAGTTGCCGTACCAGGCGGTGATACAGCCTGACAGGATGCTCTCAATTGTGCATCTGTAAAAGTTTGTGAGGGTCTTAGGGGCCAAGCCAAATTTCTTCAGCCTCCTGAGGTTGAAGAGACGCTGTTGCGCCTTCTACACCACACTGTCTGTGTGGGTGTACCATTTCAGATTGTCATTGATGTGTACGCTGAGGAACTTGAAGCTTTCCACCTTCTCCACCACGGTCCCATCGATGTGGATAGGGGGGTGCACCCTCTGCTGTCTCCTGAAGTCCACAATCATCTCCTTCGTTTTGTTGACGTTGAGTGAGAGGTTATTTTCCTGGCATCACTCCGCCAGGGCCCTCACCTCTTCCCTGTAGGCAGTCTCATCGTTGTTGGTAATCAAGCCTACTACTGTTGTGTCGTCTGCAAACGTGATGATTTAGTTGGAGGCGTGCGTTGCCATGCAGTTATGGGTGAACAGGGAGTACAGGAGGGGGCTGAGCACGCACCCTTGTGGGGCCCCTGTGTTGAGGATCAGCGAAGTGGAGGTGTTGTTTCCTACCTTCACCACCTGGGGGCGGCCCGTCAGGAAGTCCAGGACCCAGTTGCACAGGGCGGGGTTCAGACCCAGGGCCCCGAGCTTGATGATGAGCTTGGAGGGTACTATGGTGTTGAAGGCTGAGCTATAGTCAATGAACAGCGTTCTTACGTAGGTATTCCTCTTGTCCAGATGGGATAGGGCAGTGTGCAGTGCGATGGCGATTGCATCATCTGTGGATCTATTGGGGCGGTAAGCAAATTGAAGTGGGTCTAGGGTGACAGGTAAGGTAGAGGTGATATGATCCTTAACTAGCCTCTCAAAGCACTTCATGATGACAGAAGTGAGTGCTACGGGGCGATAGTCGTTTACTTCACTTACAGTGAGGAGAACAAGTATTTGATACACTGCCGATTTTGCAGGTTTTCCTACTTACAAAGCATGTAGAGGTCCAGAAAATCACATTGTATGATTTTTAAGTAATTAATTTTGCATTTTATTGCATGACATAAGTATTTGATCACCTACCAACCAGTAAGAATTCCGGCTCTCACAGACCTGTTAGTTTTTCTTTAAGAAGGCCTCCTGTTCTCCACTCATTACCTGTATTAACTGCACCTGTTTGAACTCGTTACCTGTATAAAATACACTTTTCCACACACTCAATCAAACAGACTCCAACCTCTCCACAATGGCCAAGACCAGAGAACTGTGTAAGGACATTAGGGATAAAATTGTAGACCTGCAAAAGGCTGGGATGGGCTACAGGACAATAGGCAAGCAGCTTGGTGAGAAGGCAACAACTGTTGCCGCAATTATTAGAAAATGGAAGAAGTTCAAGATGACGGTCAATGACCCTCGGTCTGGGGCTCCATGCAAGATCTCACCTCGTGGGGCATCAATGATCATGAGGAAGGTGAGGGATCAGCCCAGAACTACACGGCAGGACCTGGTCAATGACCTGAAGAGAGCTGGGACCACAGTCTCAAAGAAAACCATTAGTAACACACTACGCCGGCATGGATTAAAATCCTGCAGCGCACGCAAGGTCCCCCTGCTCAAGCCAGCGCATGTCCAGGCCCATCTGAAGTTTGCCAATGACCATCTGCATGATCCAGAGGAGGAATGGGAGAAGGTCATGTGGTCTGATGAGACAAAAATAGAGCTTTTTGGTCTAAACTCCACTCGCCGTGTTTGGAGGAAGAAGAAGGATGAGTACAACCCCAAGAACACCATCCCAACCGTGAAGCATGGAGGTGGAAACATCATTCTTTGGGGATGCTTTTCTGCAAAGGGGACAGGACGACTGCACCGTATTGAGGGGAGGATGGATGGGGCCATGTATCGCGAGATCTTGGCCAACAACCTCCTTCCCTCAGTAAGAGCATTGAAGATGGGTTGTGGCTGGGTCTTCCAGCATGACAACGACCCGAAACACACAGCCAGGGCAACTAAGGAGTGGCTCCGTAAGAAGCTTCTCAAGGTCCTAGAGTGGCCTAGCCAGTCTCCAGACCTGAACCCAATAGAAAATCTTTGGAGGGAGCTGAAAGTCCGTATTGCCCAGCGACAGCCCCGAAACCTGAAGGATCTGGAGAAGGTCTGTATGGAGGAGTGGGCCAAAATCCCTGCTGCAGTGTGTGCAAACCTGGTCAAGACCTACAGGAAATGTATGATCTCTGTAATTGCAAACAAAGGTTTCTGTACCAAATATTAAGTTCTGCTTTTCTGATGTATCAAATACTTATGTCATGCAATAAAATGCAAATTAATTACTTTAAAATCATACAATGTGATTTTCTGGATTTTTGTTTTAGATTCCGTCTCTCACAGTTGAAGTGTACCTATGATAAAAAATTACAGACCTCTACATGCTTTGTAAGTAGGAAAACCTGCAAAATCGGCAGTATATCAAATACTTGTTCTCCGCACTGTACCTTTGCTTTCTTGGGTACAGAAACAATGGTGGACATCTTGAAGCAAGTGGGGACAGCAGACTGAGATAGGGAGAGATTGAATATGTCCGTAAACACTCCAGCCAGCTGGTCTGCGCATGCTCTGAGGATGCTCTGGGCATGCATATATTTAGATGGCTTTCTTTCATTGATCCATAATATTCTGAAGCTGTGCTTTTGTCTGTTGACAAAATTCAAATTAAAGGTACACCGTATTTAAAGGGATGGCGTAAGATAAATGTACTGAAAACTCTATTGAATGAAAACTCCAAAATAAAATCTGTTGGCCAGAAAGTGGGAGGGTTTTCAGTGGTTGAATAAAATGGAACCACAACTGCCCATTATGCACCTTCATAAGGGAAGACTGAATACCACCTACTGAGAAGTGAGTAGGAAAGGCCTGCGTAGGAAAAAGCCTACATTTCCTGAATCTGAATCGGCCCCTTACTGCAGCTGCTCTCCATAGTCCTAAAGCCAGCCAATCACAGCCTTAGCCGGGTCCAAGGCATTCGCATGGTCCTAAAGCCTGTTTAAATAACTGCCAGAACAAAAGCACAGTCTTTTCTCTCCAGATTGACAGCGTTCTGACCCAATGAGCCCTTCCTCCTATAGCTCCTCCCACCAGCCTCCTCTGACACACACATACCAGGGGCGGAACGAGGGAGGCATGGGGGGCACTAACCACCCCTGAAATATGATTGGCCACCCTTGGTGCCCCCCATGCCTCCCTCATACCGCCCCTGGTATGTGTGTGTCAGAGGAGGCTGGTGGGAGAAGCTATAGGAGGAAGGGCTCACTGTAATGGCTGGAATGAAATTACAGTTTTTTACAATCACTTTGGCACTAATTTCAGAACCTTGACGTCATTTTTCAAAACTCTAGACACAAAACTCACAATACACATACAACTAAGATCATTTGTTCATTTAACAAAAATCACCTGTTCAATATGACACAACTTAACATCAAAGTACTACTATTTCAAAAGGCAATTCACACATTACATTTCAGATGAGTGTCTATTCATTTCATTACAATTATCCAACTATCAATTGATACATTTACATTTTAGTCATTTAGCAGACGCTCTTATCCAGAGCGACTTACAGTTAGTGAGTGCATACATTATTTTATTTTTTATATTTTTCATACTGGCCCCCCATGGGAATCGAACCCACAACCCTGGCGTTGCAAACGCCATGCTCAACCAACTGAGCTACATCCGGCCATTCCCTCCCCTACCCTGGACGACGCTGGGCCAATTGTGCGCCGCCCCATGGGTCTACAACTGCTCAAAGTGATAAGTAACTGTTGCATTACTCTTAATGCATAGTTGTATGGAAACAGACAAACAATATTCCATGTTTAGATCATGAAAGTTTCAAGATAACGAGATTCATTGTGACCAATTAGCGTGGAGCATGAACCAATTAGACTACATTATCTATGGATGTAATATTTCATCATCATTCTTTATCAGACACCGTTTCTATGGTCCCATGTACCACCTTTTCAGACTATTTACAGTATTGACAGTACTGCACTGTATGGATGAAGGCCCTTGTAATTGCTTGTCCAATTCTGCCAACTTGTTACTGATGATTGAGTTCACATTATGGAACGAGTATATAAAGAATTGATTGGGATCCACTTGCAACAATATAGCAATACGTACTGTAACATGGAGCCGGCAGGTGATCCAGGTCACAATAGAGGTCAAGCAGTGGTGGGAGGAAGACGAGGAAGACGTGTTGGTCAAAGGAATGGCAGGGGACAAGCACCCCTTCTGAGAGGTGGTCGTGGGCCTCGTTTGAGAGGTGTGGGGGAACGTGGTAGGCCTGGATTCGCCATGCCCGAAGGTTTTTTCCAAGATGTTTGGCTAATGAAAACATCCATTGTGATGTAGATGAGAACCTGTGGCCAAATCCACAAGACAGAGTTGATGAAAATGTAGAAGTACAGTAATCACTCCTATGTTTTGCTTTTTACAGTACAAGCAAGCAAGTTGAGGAACACTGCATTTGATGTTTTACAGTACTGTATCGTTTTTCATCAACATATTTCAGATTTTGTTAAATGATTCCACTGTGTCTGTAGTATTCTCTCTACTACAGCAGTACTTTTACAGGGATGTATTTACATGTAGTACCATAATGAAACATGTATCACCTATTTTGTACTACAATATTTAATGTTTGTACGAACAATGACACAGTGAAACTATCGGTTGCTTGTGTGTGGGTGATCTAAATTAACGTTTCATTGGTATTTCACAATAAATGTGTTTTTTGAACCAATGATTGTGCAAGTGCAAGATTCCTTTAAAGATATGAATGCACAATGCAATGTTTTGAACATTGGACAGCCTGTGTTACAAGTGATGACCGTTTTGAGTTTTGTGTCTAGAGTTTTGAAAAATGACGTCAAGGTTCTGAAATTAGTACCAAAGTGATTGTAAAAAACTGTAATGGAACGGAGTCAAACGTGGTTTCCATATGTTAGATGTGTTTGGTAGGAGAGGGGGAGTGTGTACTGTGTATAGAGGCGACCTTCCCCTGATGCCCGACCTTGGCATTAAAGCTTCCCTGACCTAGAAGCCCAGAAATCATCTCACAAGGTGAGTTCAAGAGACAAAACAGAGCAAAAAAGGTATGTAGAAAGTAGAGAGCGAGCAAGAAGGGTGCTAAAAGGAGAAATATTGCCTAATTATTTCAACATGAATTATGTTGGAAGTTCCAGGCGCTGTTAGTGTCGTCTGTGAGTTAATTCAACTTATTTACAGATTTGCCTACTATTACTCAGCTTGTCCGCGACAATAACATGTTTTGGATTTGGGAGACAAGCTAGAGAATTGTTCCTCCTTCTAACTGAAGACAGACAGGCCTTCACACAGACATACCGTCATTCTTAAACAGTTCATTCGCTTCAGCCGCCCTGTAGACTCCCTACCTCAGAAATCAGTCCTAACCAACAATTATACAGGCTTTAGTTTGGTTTGCCATGAAGTTTGGTTTAGTTTGGTTTGGTTTGCCATGAAGGCTTTAGTTTGGTTTGCCATAACACTTTGGTCGTCGGGGAGGTCGTCGGGTAAGCTTGGCGTCGGGTAAGCTTGGCTTTACACATAGCTTGGGCTTTGTCGAGTAAGGCTTAAACTATGTATTTAGATTGTAGTTAGGTATTGTAGGTAGTTATTGTGGGTTGTTGTATGTAATTATTGTAGGTTAGTATTGTATTCGGCTGTGCCCAGCGTAGCCCAGCGTAGCACGAAGCTAGCTAGCTAACCCACCACCGGGACTAGCTGGCGAGTAGCTATTAGCAACGGTATAGTTATTTCACGCCTGAGAGTGCCTGTAATTACGCCAGCTGGCTGCCTACAATAATTACATACAATAATTGCCTACCATTCAGCTGTTTCCTAACCTCATTGTCTGAACCGTTAACGTTAGGTAGCAAGTGGCTACTGTGCTTGAAATATTAGCTAGCTTGTTGCTACCTGGATAGCTACTAGTAAACAATAGCTGGAACGACCGTGTGAACAGACACGAACTGGCTGAGTCAATTCAGTGGCTAGCTTTGCACTTGGCTAGCTAACAGTAGCTGCTAGGGGTAAGTCATAACCTACATTTGTGTTTTGTTTTTTACATATTGATAGCCCGAGTCGTTCAAGGAATTTGGGACATGGGTGACTAGTTAACGTTAGTTTGGCTCTCTCTGTGTGTTCGTGCCGTGAAAGGAGCGGTTCTTCTTTGTCTGAAAGCAATGGCTAGCTAGTTTGCTAACTATTCTAGCTAACTAACTGGCTGAATAAGTTGACGACGGACTCGCTCAAGCTGTCGGGACTAACCCACAACGTTAGACACGGACACAAACGATCTGCTTGCGTGTTGATACACTGGTGGATTGTTGTGGCAGAGTATTGGCGCTAAACCGTGTTGCTGGAGTCCGGCATGCTAGCTGGCTGTGGCGTCATATGACTTGATGTCCGGACGATTTTCACGGAATAATACTGCACCTAGTTAGCTAGCTGAATAAACTGAGTTAGTCTATTCCTAGAAACATTGAACCGCTGTAGTTTACAACAATTATAGTTTCTGAGGTGGAAGTTGGGAGAGTTATATTTGGGAGTTGTGCTGAGGGAGGCCCCGCTCTCTCCTTTCCCAGATGTTTAGTCCATTTCATTCCGATCTCCTCTGCATTATTGTAGCCATTTGCTGCAGCCTGTCAACTATGCCTCTGCCTATCCCTGTTCTCTCCTCTCCGCACAGGCTACACAAACGCCTCACACCGCGTGGCTGCTGCCTCTCTAACCTGGTGGTCCCTGCACGCACCACCCACCTGGAGTTCCAGGTCTCAGGCAGCCTCTGGAACTGCCGTTCTGCTGCCAACAAGGCAGACTTCATCCCAGCCTATGCTACCCTCCAGTCCCTCGACTTCTTGGCGCTGACGGAAACATGGATTACCACTGAAAACACTGCTACTCCTACTGCTCTCTCCTCGTCTGACCATGTGTTCTCGCATACCCCGAGAGCATCTGGTCAGCGGCGTGGTGGCACAGGAATCCTCATCTCTCCCAAGTGGACATTCTCAATTTTTCCCCTAACCCATCTGTCTTTCTCCTCATTTGAATTCCATGCTGTCACAGTCACTAGCCCATTTAAGCTTAATATCCTTGTCATCTATCGCCCTCCAGGTTCCCTTGGAGAGTTCATCAATGAGCTTGACGCCTTGATAAGTTCCTTTCCTGAGGATGGCTCACCCCTCACAGTTCTGGGGGATTTCAACCACCTACGTCTACATTTGACTCATTTCTCTCTGCCTCCTTCTTTCCACTCCTCTCCTCTTTTGACCTCACCCTCTCACCGTCCCCCCCTACTCACAAGGCAGGCAATACGCTTGACCTCATCTTTACTAGATGCTGTTCTTCTACTAATCTCACTGCAACTCCCCTCCATGTCTCCGACCACTACTTTGTATCCTTTTCTCTCTCGCTCTCCTCCAACACTACTCACTCTGCCCCTACACAGATGGTAATGCGCCGTCGCAACCTTCGCTCTCTCTCTCCCGCTACTCCCTCCTCTTCCATCCTATCATCTCTTCCCTCTGCTCAATCCTTCTCCCTCCAATCTCCTGATTCTGCCTCCTCAACCCTCCTCTCCTCCCTTTCTGCATCCTTTGACTCTCTATGTCCCCTATCCTCCCGGCCGGCTCGGTCCTCCCCTCCAGCTCCGTGGCTTGATGACTCATTGCGAGCTCACAGAACAGAGCTCCGGGCAGCTGAGCGGAAATGGAAGAAAACTAGACTCCCTTCGGACCTGGCATCTTTTCACTCCCTCCTCTCTACATTTTCTTCATCTGTTTCTGCTGCTAAGGCCACTTTCTACCACGCTAAATTCCGAGCATCTGCCTCTAACCCTAGGAAGCTCTTTGCCACATTCTCCTCCCTGCTGAATCCCCCCTCCCTCTCTGTGGATGACTTCGTCAACCACTTTGAAAAGAAGGTTGACGACATCCGATCCTCGTTTGTTAAGTCAAATGACACTGCTGGTCCTGCTCACACTGCCCTACCCTATGCTTTGACTTCTTTCTCCCCTCTCTCTCCAGATAAAATCTTGCGACTTGTGACTGCAGGCCGCCCAACAACCTGCCCGCTTGACCCTATCCCCTCCTCTCTTCTCCAGACCATCTCCGGTGACCTTCTCCCCTACCTCACCTCGCTGATCAACTCATCCTTGACCGCTGGCTATGTCCCTTCCGTCTTCAAGAGAGCGAGAGTTGCACCCCTTCTCAAAAACACTAGATCCCTCTGATGTCAACAACTAAAGACCAGTATCCCTTCTTTCTTTTCTCTCCAAAACTATTGAGCGTGCCGTCTTTAGCCAACTCTCTTGCTATCTCTCTCAGAATGACCTTCTTGATCCAAACCAGTCAGGTTTCAAGACTGGTCATTCAACTGAGACTGCTCTTCTCTGTGTCACGGAGGCTCTCCGCACTGCTAAAGCTAACTCTCTCTCCTCTGCTCTTGTCCTTCTAGACCTGTCTGCTGCCTTTGATACTGTGAACCATCAGATCCTCCTCTCCACCCTCTCCGAGCTGGGCATCTCCGGCGCGGCTCACTCTTGGATTGCGTCCTACCTGACCGGTCGCTCCTACCAAGTGGCGTGACGAGAAGCTGTCTCCGCACCACGTGCTCTCACCACTGGTGTCCCCCAGGGCTCAGTTCTAGGCCCTCTCCTATTCTCGCTATACACCAAGTCACTTGGCTCTGTCATATCCTCACATGGCCTCTCCTATCATTGCTACGCTGACGACACACAACTAATCTTCTCCTTTCCCCCTTCTGATAACCAGGTGGCGAATCGCATCTCTGCATGTCTGGCAGACATATCAGTATGGATGACGGATCACCACCTCAAGCTGAACCTTGGCAAGACGGAGCTGCTCTTCCTCCCGGGGAAGACCTGCCTGTTCCATGATCTCGCCATCACGGTTGACAACTCCGTTGTGTCCTCCTCCCAGAGTGCGAAGAGCCTTGGCGTGACCCTGGACAACACCCTGTCGTTCTCTGCTAACATCAAGGCGGTGACTCGATCCTGTAGGTTCATGCTCTACAACATTCGGGAGTACGACCCTGCCTTACACAGGAAGCGGCACAGGTCCTAATCCAGGCACTTGTCATCTCCCGTCTGGATTACTGTAACTCGCTGTTGGCTGGGCTCCCTGCCTGTGCCATTAAACCCCTACAACTCATCCAGAATGCCGCAGCCCGTCTGGTGTTCAACCTTCCCAAGTTCTCTCACATCACCCCCTCCTCCGCACACTCCACTGGCTTCCAGTTGAAGCTCGCA